>NW_024523822.1:12253627-12539499 GCF_017590135.1 Pyrgilauda ruficollis | reverse complement strand
AAACTCTTGAAGAGGTGGAAGAAAAAAGTAAAAAAAAAAAAAAAAAAAAAAAAAAAAAAAGCATAGCAGAAATTGGAATTCTAGACAGACCAATTTCTATTCCAAAGGGAAAATATGTGTTACCAGCTCCAGAGCTAGCCTTCTTCCCAACAGCTTCCAAAAGGCTAAATGCTCACAATACCCTGATCCCATCCCCCAATTTCTTCTTCATCTGAATTATGAAGTTGTTACCTTGGACAGGAAGATCCATTTGAAGCCAAGAGGAGTCCAATTTCCAAACCATGTAAGGACACTCCTACTTCGTGAGAAAAAATAGACAACACCACAACAGTATTTGTTTTTTGGGGTTTTTTTATTATTTTTATTTTATTTTATTTTATTATTGGCTATGGAAACCGGAATTGATTTAGAGTTTGCAGGAGTGTTTGTCAGTTTTGTGCTTTGAGAGGCTGAGAAAGAGCCCAGGGGCTGGAAGGGAGATGTCCTGGAGCAAAGACAGAGCAGAGAAGGATGTGTCGTGGGCCCAGGTATTCCCCAGACACTCACTCATGTCTGTTCCTCTTCAGTGGTTGCCATTACAGGTTAAACAGACAGTGTGCAACACAGCTCAGACAAGACACAGTCACCTGCTTATTCCCAAATGGTGACTTTTGCTTTCCCTTCCTCCACACCGCTCAGTCTAGAGAGCAGCCTTGGGCCATGAGTTCCTCTACTTTCATCCACCGCAATGAGAATTGCGGAAGATGCCAATGTCCTGTTCCTCATAGACTCTGGGGGCCATGCACTTCATTTGAGTTGTCCAATCCTCTGCATTCACTGAATCAAAGTGCCTAAACTGGGTTTCTGAATCACCATTCGCAAGCTGGCTTACCAAATTAATCATCAAAGTGAGAGAAGACTGAAATTTGGGGTGAGATTCATTCCTCTAAAGATGGTCTGAAGTCTGGGGTTTCCATTCCCTTGAAAATTCCCTTGAAATGTGACTAAGGAGTCCAGAGAAGCACACAGGAACCACAGAGGAGTAGTCCTCTAATAGGATTATAGTCATCTATTTGTTTGTGTGACATTAAGGGGACAGTAAATTTTTAAATCACAAGATTTTCTTGGTTGACTCAGTGCATGATGAAACCTCTAGAATTTATATTAGAGATTGCAAGTTGCAATGAAGCTTAGGGCTACTGTAATCCTAGCTGCTTCACCACAGAGAGACCTTTTCTCTTCTTCAGGTTGATACTCCTAAACTTATTGGAAAATTGATTTGTAATTGGATTAACACTGCTTTCACAGTGACAGGATACCAGAGGCCTCTCTAAGTATGGAAAGGCAATGAATGAACCTGGGAATCTATAATTAAGCAATGGGAATTCAGGTGAAATATGAATATGTAGTTGACCACTAAAGCACACCTGCAAGGAAAGCAGCAAGCCTCTAAGTTAGCTCTGGAAGCCATTGTAGAGATTACAGTTGAGTAGAAGGCAATGTTCAGGTGACTGCCCTGAATCACCTGCAGTTCCATGTCCTGAGATATCCAGCAGTCAGGCTCTGCAATCTGGGTATTTTCTTTTTGAGAAGCTGCTAGTTCCACCCCACAACAGCCTCTGGACAGAAGCAGCACCAGTGAAGGGTGCACACTGAAGAGTTGATGTGCTGAAATGATGCCTGCTTTAGGCAACATACCAAGAGCCTACATTCCATATCCGAGAGGGTCATCCTCTTCTGAAATAGACGGAGCAGCCTGGCTTCTCTAGGCCATGCCATTTTGCAGCTGACTTAAGTCAGAGACAAGGGATCAACTAATTTCAAAGTTTCATCTCTCTCTCAAATGTCTCTGTCAATATGAATCAAAGCTCCTACTTATTATTTCACAAGCACGAAACTTCAACTGCAATACAAATGTGTACATTTCACTAATTTTCACATCTTTACCTTGTAATCTTTAATGTTAAAAAAGGCTTAAAAATAAAAGTTAACTTTAATCATAAACATAAGTCCTTCCACAGTTACAGCTGTTTCAATTATTTGTTGCAGTAATATTTAATAGTTAGTATGCACTCCTATGAATATTCATTTGGTTTCTTCGTTAAGGAAATTTATTTTAAAAACCATATTTACAATCCTTATTCAGAAGGAAAAAAATTATTTCTGTGCCTTCAAAATTTAAATTAATGTGTTTTAATTGCCCATTAAATTATGAGAATTATTAGCTATTGCAATAAAATCAGCTTTCAGTAACTTGCATCTCAAATTAACTTCTGAAGAAGCTCATAATTTAATAAATGTACATATCCTGCTGCTGAGAAGAATACATTATTTCTTCATCAAGCATTTATTAACATAGGGTTCATAGCATCATAAAACTGCTTGGGCTGGAAGGGATCTTAAAGATCATCAAGTTCCAAACCCCCACCATCTTTTACTAGATGAGGTTGCTCCAAGTCCCATCCAGCCTGGCCTGGAAAGCTGTCAGGGAGGGGGCATCCACAGCTTCTCTGGTCTAGTAATTCTTTGCCAAAGGATTTTTTATTAACAACAAATTGCTATCTGAAAAATATCTAATCTGAAATTTTGACTTCTATTCATATATATTATCTACTCTGTTGTGTGTATACATACGTGTACACATGTGCATTTGTATACATACTGGTCTATATTAAATTCTCCATCAGTGACAATAATTTTACCATTTATTTCATGTTACTGGATATTTATATATGAAGATATTTATAATAGCATAACTAAGTGAAGCACATAGAGACTTCATATCCATCTGTCTTGCTATCCATCTGTCTTGCAAAAAAACCCGATTTATACTCACTGAGAGATTACAAATGCAGAAGAAATTGCCTTATGTGATTCAGTTCTTTATCAACAACTGCCTGGTTATTTTTCCAAAGAACTAAGAGTGAAATTATGACTCTTCAAAAATATTTCCCTCAATTATTTCTAGCCTCTGAAGGGATTTAAGATAACCTTGTGAATTTTTTAGCACACCGAGCCTCACAGCTTTCTTCTACGTTGAGTAAGGATATTTAACATTGGTGTGTTTGAGGGACTAGTATGGCCAGTGTGCCAGGTCTTGGATGATGCACTCCTGGACTCAGGCAGAACTACTTTTATGTATGCTGTATGCCTCTGGTCCCAAACTTTTAAGCTCGATGCCTGAGGCTAAGCGTGAAGGCACTGGTACTTTGCAAGAGGTCTTTGTCAGATCCGCTGAGGACCTGTCACTCTGTGTCACTTGTTTAATGAGCCTGACTTTGAAAACAGAACCTTTATGGTGCAATTAGTGACAAGTATAGTTTCAGGTTGCAAACTTGCAGCCTCAAATCCTCTCTTTAAGAACCTTCTATCAGTTTCATAGGCAATTGTCAATAAAGATAAGACTAGAATCCCACTTCTATGTGGCTGCTTGCAGAGGGCTACAGCTTTCATTGTATCCAAAGTGCAGAGGGCTCAGGGGTCTGGACCCTTGAACTGGAATTACAGGGGAGGAACTGGTTTCATATATACATATAAAGGTTTCCACAGAATGCACAGAACACTTAACAGGATGCATTTTGGTTTGGGTATCATCTATAAAGAAGCACAACATTTCTAGAACCTTTCCATATCAGCTCAGCATAAAAATCGTTCTGCTACGTATGGTGAGACATCAACCCATCACCACTCGTGCAATTTTTACACAGATCTTGCAGTGATCCTACATTCACCAGAAAAAGGTCCGTTTTTTTCAGTTTTGTGAATGCTTTCTAATACATCTCTGGACAGTCTGTAGGCAGTGGCTTCATCACTTCATTTTCAGTACACTTGTCATAGAAGAGGCTGAAAGGGGATCTGATCTATTTACATTAAAAGTAAAGAAATTGGAGTAATGAAATGGATGATTCTGCCAATAGCACTGTGTATCACTCCAGTTTTCAATGTTGCCATTAAGGGAAAAAAGGAGATGAAAGATGAAAAGCCACAAGCAGGGAATGTGCACATTTACACTGAGCTGCTCCATGCCTCTAGCAGGTTGCATCAAGCCATGTCTGCTTCTTTTTATTCTTTCTTTGCATGTTCAAATCTGTATTAACATCTTTGTTTGCTTCTGATTTGATGATGAATTATGACCCTTTTCAAGCACTTTAGATTTTATACTCCAGCTGGTTTTCCATGCCCTAGTTGTAGTTTTCCTATAAACAGATGTCAGTGGTTCAGCTGATTAACCTCACTGACGTCCAGTCACAGGCACATCTGCAGTAACTTTTCAGAAGTTAGACAGATATAATGTCCGTTGCAGGAGATGAACATTTCATTGCAGAAGATGTCCATTTTCAGAGGATGGACAGATATAATGTCCTTTGTGCTAGTCTAAAATTGTGTCTACACTGTCCATCATTTAGCCACATGAAGAATATTATAATTCAAATACAGTAATGTTCTTATCAAAGAGACTGAATTTTATCTCCTGTGCTGAGCCAGTAATACTCATTTGAGAATATTCTTGCATTGATTTTTCCCAAAGACTTGAGCAGACAGAACTCTAGAATACTATCACCTGAATGAAGATCTCAAACATACTCTAGAGATACAGTTCTGATTTTTTCCAGACAACACCTGCCATCTCAAAAAAAGGCTGGTTGGATATTTTACAGTGGAAAGGTTTTCTGATAGGCAGTTGTTGATTTGTATGAAGCATAATGTTCTGTGGAAATACATTTATTTAAAAGAACGTATGTTGGAAAACTTCCTTCCTCCCCCGCACTGCAGACTCGATAGCGTGATGAGACAGCGAGTCCAGGAGCAGGACAACTCCAGCTCAGCCAGCAATGAGTGGTTCCCAGGTCCACAGATCAATGTCAAAGAACTTTTGAGTCAAAATTAATTTATTCCAGCTGTTTCAAAAGTTATTTTTCTTGTTTCTTGTCTTATCAGGTTGTTTAAAATTTGAGTTGTTTTAAATGTAAGGAGTCTACCACAGTTTGCTTTTGAAAGCAAAATCTTTACCATAGATTGAAAGCAAAATCTCAGCATCTTCAAATCTTGGGTTTGTCTTTGAAGCAAAGTTACTCAAAAATGAGCTGTATAGCCATTCTACTCCAGTGACTCTGGAAAGCATTTTACTGGCTTCAGGTATCTGGAATAAGGTTCTTAGTTTACAATTAGTCACCATCACTGACTGCAGACAAGAGAAAGTTGTATTTTTTTACTGAGGCATCATTGTACATTTTCCTGATGAAATATTAAATATGGCATCCTAAAATAAAGATAAAGTTACCTACTTATTCCTCACAGATCTTGTCAGATGTCTTTCCATTACTGATTGAGCTTTTAGACTTCTTTTTGGAGTCACTGGCTCAAAAGTGAAGTGCTGAACCTTCCTTCTACTGCAATAGGGGTACCAGCAATTGAGATAAATCAACCTCAGGCATATACATGGTTAATCATGAGGAATCTTAGAAGACCTGAGAGAAAATAGGAGCTGGGGATTCAGACAATCAAAATATTGACCAGAAAACTCAAGAGAAATCAAAAAGTTGGAAAGTGAGGGCAAGAAGTCTAGTTTGGTCACACAGAAGTGAATGACGAGAGTGTCCTAAGCTGTGGTAAATGTGTGTTGCTTAGGTTGTACTCCATGTGTGGGGCTGCGGAAGGAAATGTCATAAAACACTGGCATATTTTCATATGAGTCTTTTAAGAATTTTTCAAACTCAATAACACATGTAGAGGTAGCTGGATTTTCGTTTCCTTTAAAAATGTTTGTGTTTTGTTTAACTAATCACGTACATTGTGCCGCCTTAGCCAAACTGCACAAAATGTGGGATGTTTTCCACAGGCTGGCGATACCTACAACCTTTACAATGGGATGACTAAGGGGTTTTTGACAAGGAATATCTCTCCAATTGCCTGATGCTGGAATTTTAGTCTTTGTCCTAGTTTTGGCAGGATGGAGTTAATTTTATCACAGTTGCCTTGAGGAGATGGAGCCTGGAGCTGTGTGGGAATGTGGGGGTTGTTTATTTTATGCCACCGTTTCATCACTGAGGACATGGCTTTGGGTGAAAGAAAAGTGGAACACGACCCTGAACCAACCCCATTTTCTTCCTTTTCTTCTAGGTAGCATGACACAGATGGTCCATTTTGGTGGGTTTGTCCATTGTTGGTTTTCATTGCCTTGGCCTTGTGGGGAAAGCACCGGCCACGGTGACGTCAGCCACTTTCTCCTTTGTTGCAGGAAGACACATGTCACCAGATATGGTAACACCAGGTCCATCTTCTGTAAGCAGTCTTTGCATGTAACCACCCTCTTTTTTACACTTGTTATTAGTACTGTTGCTGTCACTGTTTGTTTTTTCATTGCTGTTTTTCTAGCAAATTGTTATCTCAACCCATAATCTCTGCCATTTTTTCCCTTTCTCACTGGAGGGGACAGGGGAAAGGGAAAGACCCTGCTTGGAGTTTAAATTCCAATGGATTCTAAAATGCAACATTCTCAAAAAATCAATTTGGTTTCCTGCTAGTTCAGCTATTGCAATAGATTAAAGAATTCCAGCTGAACACTGTTGATTGCTTGTTTCTCTTATTAGTTAATCCCCAAGATGATTTTATAGCAAACATTAAAAAGCATTGGAATTTACAGTTTTTCCACTTGCAATTCAAACTCATACATAGACATTCAAGGCAAGAGAAACCATTATCTCCTTAATTATTTGTATAGGATCTATCAAACAAATAAAACATTAGAAGAATTTCTGCTTATAAATAAGCTTTTCATAGTTAATCTAATATTTGCAGAAATACCAGGAACTTTAATGTTCAATATTAATAGCTTTCATCAGAATATTTCATTTAAAAAGTAATTTAGGAAGCAAATTCTCCCGCTGCCCTGCCATGGAAAAAACTTTCTAATATGCTTAGCAAAACCAATCTAAACACAAGAGTCTGATTTTTGACACTTTAAGTCTCCCTAACCATCACTTGTCATAAACTGTGCTCAAAGAGATTGCAATAACCTACTGCTCATTTTGAAGTCTAGATGCTAAACAATACCCACAAAATGTGGTCAGTTTGAGCCAGATCTGAAAACTGTTTTTTTATTAGATTTTTATCAGATTACAAGAGGGGTTTAGTCCAAATGCAGTTTGTCAAGGAGGCCCAAGGAGCATTTCTCAGATCATAGTGCAGCCTGAGGTGGTGGGGATGCACTGCTGCAATCTATCCCATGACTAAAGTCAGCTTCTCTGGGCCTCTACACACAGCATTTTTGTTTAGATGTGTTATCAACAATACCTACCTCAGTCTTATGGCAGAAATGCCCACAAATAATTATTTGGGTTTGGTTTTTTTTTTCATTCAGAATGTTGTAGAACAGCAATTCTCACATTGCTTCTCAGTCCTAAGTTGAAATGCATATTTTTTATTACAGCAAGAGCATCAGCAGTGAAACTTTTTGCTTTGAAATTTATTTATGGACCTTGCTTAGTTTACTGAAAGCAGAATTGTCTGATTCCTTTTTTTCAAGAGGAACTTAGCATTATGAAACATGATTGATACTTTTTGACATATTGACATTTTTGATATACTAAGTTTACAGCTTGAACCCAATGCTTGGGAGTGTGCACAGCCATGCATTCTTACCATGGTGAAATATCACATGTTCAACATACCCAAGAGTTCAAACTTGCAGCACGTGGTGAAACACCTTGAAGTGACAAGATGCAAGTGCAGAGCTGCAGAGCCAGATGCACAAGCTCTGAGAGGTCCACGATGGCTCCCACACGTCTGCACCATGCCTCTGGAGCACAGTGGAATACACCTGCAGAGACAAAACTCAGACAAAGACAGAGAGCTGCACCAGTCCTGTCAGTCCCAGGCCAGAGCCGTGGCTGAGGTGGACCTGTGATGGAGAAGCGTCCAGGACAGCATGGAGCTCTGCCAGCTTCTGCAGCAAGGTGGTCTGTGCTCAGAGAACCATGGCTGAGCAGTGTCGGGGTCAGATGCCCGCTGGAAGGGAAATGGGCAGAACTAAAGGAGCAGCTTTGCTGTTTTGCACTGTGGAGAGGTTAAAACATAGAGATCCTTTCATGTTTTTTTCAAAGTTACCACCAAAGGTAGGGACGATTCCAGTGCTCTAATGATCTAATCTCTTCAACTCGCAGCTTTTTTAACGCTCAAAACTTTGTAGTAAGATACCCCAGTGAATGCTCCACCTAAAGAGCTAAGAGAAAATATTTTTGTTTTTGCAAGAAAAAAGAAATATGTCCCCATCTCTGTATTCTGTAACTATACAGTGTCTCAGACTTTCAGAGCATCACTACATTTTTATTTAAACCATAAAAAAGCAAATGTTGATTTCTCATGGCAAAACTGTTATTTAATGCCATCAAGGTTGGCAAAAGTAGCAATATTTTACCTCTGAAGCAGTACTAAGAGCAGGTGCATCTGTCCCTGTTTTCTTGCTTCCATAAGTAGTGTTCTTTGTTATTTTGTTGCCATATGGCAAGGACAGCAGGATCTACTAAAAAATACCTCCATTAGTTTAATAAAACATGGTTACCCAGTTACCATTGGCCCACAACCGAATAAGAAATGTATGAAGTATGATTTCTGAGTTAATAATTTTACATTCTGTCAGTTTTCCTCTGATAGATCTTTTCTCCAAGAAAAGCTGTTGATCCACTGAAAAAAAAAAAGAAAAAAAAAAAGGTGGATGAGGAAATGTCCTTTTGCTACCGTTACCTTAACCTTGATGAGTCTCAACCCTTGACATTTCACCTTATAAAAAATGCTCACCTAAGGAAATACCATTTCTCCTTTGGTTTATATATTTAAAATAAGGTCTTAAATACATAAAAAAATTTAGTCAAGACAACTTTTATAACACTGGTGACAACATTTATATCACAAGGCAAAGCCAACACAGTGGACTGGTGACAACAGGCAGAGTGATTTGCCTGAAGGTTTACATGAGAGCTACTCCATTGTCTTAAATAAATAAATAATAAATTAGCACTGCTGGCTATGCTAGCTACTGGCCTAAGGTGTGAACCTGTCCCACTTAAAATACTCAACATAGCAACTAGCAAAACAGTGAATTCTGTATGTCCCATTATTGTATACATATTCTAGTAGCAAAACAACTCCCACAGACTGCTTATAGAGATGGAAGGGAATGGAATTTCATTCTGTGTACCAGCCCAAATCATAGATTATTTTAAGACCGTGCAGCACCAGCTTTTTAGAATTCCATGTTATCTTTTAAGAAGAATACATATGTTCTCATTTATAAAATAAATAAAAAAAAAATTAGTAGAATTATAACTGCAATATGTCATGGAGGTTTTGGAAACAAAACAGGCTGACCTTGCACTGAATTATTTCTCCTTGCTGAACTGTACTTACAACAAAATCATAGAGTCCTAAAATGGTTCATGTTGGAAGGGACTTTAAAGATCCTCCCAGCTCCATCCTCTGCCATGGACACCTTCCACTAGACCAAGTTACTCAAAGCCACATTCAACCTGGCTTTGAACACATCCAGGGATGGGGCACCCACAACCTCTCTGGACAATCCAGTCTGGTATCTACCAGCCCCACAGTAAAGAATATCTTACTAACATCTAATCCAATGCAATATAATCAACCTTCTTTCAGTTTAAAAACCCTTTGTGCTATGACTACCTGTCCTTGGAAAAAGTACCTCTCCAGTTTTCCTCTTGGTCTCCTTTACTGGAAGGCTGCTCTGAGGTCTCCCCAGATCCTTCACTTCTCCAGGCTGAACAATCCCACCTTTTTCAGCCTCTCTTCACAGGAGAACTGTTCCAGCCCTCTGATCATCTCCATGGTCCTCCTCTGGATTGTGCTGACAGGTCCATATCATTCCTGTTATGTGTTATGGGGACCCCACAGATGTTCACAGAACTCCGGGTAGGGTCTCACCAGAGCAGAGTAGAAGAGAATCCCCTCCCTCACTCTGCTGGCCATGCTGCTCTTGAGGCAGCCCAGGATACATTTAGCTTTCTGGGCTCCTATCACACATTGACAGCTCACGTCAAGATTTTTGTCCATCAACACACCCATGTCCTTCTCAGACCTGTCTCAGACCCAGTCTGTATTTTTGCTTTGGGATTGCCCCAGTCCAGTTGCAGGACTTTGCATTTGGCCTTGCTGAAGTTCACACGGTCCCATCTCTCAAGCCTGTCCAGGTCCCTTTGTATGGCATCTCTTCCTTCCAGCATACAGTTTGGTGTCATCAGCAAACCTTCTGAGGATGAATCTCATTGTCCATGTCACCAAAACAGATGTTAAGCAGTACTTCTCCCAGTATTGACCCCTGAGAAACACCACTCATCGCTGATCTCCACTTGAACATCGAGCCATTGACTGCAGCTCTGCATTTGAGCAACCAGCCAATTCCTTATTCACCGAGTGGTCCATCCATCAAATCCATGTCTCTCCAATTGAGAGACAAGCATGTCAAGAGGGACAATGCCAAATGCTTTGCACAAGTTCAAGTAGATGATGTCAGTCAATCTTCCCTCATCCACTAAAACCATAACTACATCATAGAAGTCAATAAAATTTGTCAGGTGTGATTTGCTCTCAGTGAAGCTGTGTTGATCATCACCATCTGTAAGGACTTAAAAAGCACAGTTTCTTGTCTCAAACCCTGTCAAGGCCACAGAAGGAACTTGTCGTACAATAAGCCACCACAGCAGGCTTGAGGTAAGCACAGAAGGGAGGAATTTGCCACGGGAAAATGCTGATTCTATGCCTGGCAGAGGTGAGAGCTGATTAGCACATCCTGGTTAATGCATCTGGACAAAAGTTGCCACTGTGGCAAACTGTGGAAAAGGAAGAAACTCTTCATACACGTATCATTAGTCAAACAAAGATAACCTGAAATTATAGGACAGACAGCATCTGCAACCACCAATGACCACTGAAAGCCCCCAAAATTTTAGAGGAAGAATACGCAGAAGGAGAACATGCCCATCCTTGCTTCGCATGCAAATGAAAGCATATCCTTTCTCGCTTCACATATAAATTAGGAATATGCCTCCATGGATATTCAGAACTTGAACTGTATAAAGATGGTACTCCCAGAAAAATGACTCCAACACCCACCATTGAGAAGCCCAGCGTGAAGAAGCACTAACAGGATGCCACGAGATTCATGGGTGAGAATTGTCTTCTTCTTGATCTTTCTGTCTCTCCCTGCCCTCTCCCCTCTCTTTTCTATTTCTTTCTATCTCTCTACCTCACATCTATTGTTAAATAAAATCTGTATTGTTGACTTTAGCATATGGTCTTGTTTACACCTTAGTTCAGTCAGAGGCATCTCTCATTTCTCTGATTGCAACACCAATCACATCCTCATTTTCCACATACCTTAGTGTAATCTCCAGGAGGATCTGTTCCATGGTCTTACGAGGAACAGCGGTTCTCAAATATCATTAATAATGGTTTAGCAATTTTATCTGTTAGATGCCTCAGAACTTGCAGATGCATGTCATCAGGTCTCATGGACTTATGAACCTTCAGGTTCCTTAGGTTCTCAAATTTGATCTCCTACAGTGTGTTCTTCATTCTCCCAGTTCTCCAGTTCTTTACCTTCTGCAGTCTGGATGGTGAGATTGGAGCACTTGGTGAAAACTGAGGGAAACAAATAATTTATTATCTCAGCCTTCTTCATATCCCAGGTAATCAGGCCTCTCATTTTCTTCCAGGGAGGATGCACATTTTCCATAGTCTTCTTTTTATCACCAAAGTTCCTCTAGAAGCTTCTCTTGCTGCCTTTGTTGTTCCTGGCCAGGTTTTATTCTATCAGTATTTTATCTTTCTTGCTTCATCTAGTCCTCAACTTTCTCACAATAAATATATATTTGCTGACTCTGGAAAGAAATTTTGTGGTATAAAATACCAGGCATCACTGTTATTCACAAATATCTATACCCATGAAAATCATTTGGCTTTGTAAAGTATTAAAATTTAAGAGACATTGCAATTCAAACTGACTAAAGTCGCATAAGTCTAAGGAAACAAAGCAAGAGATCCTTGAAAACAGAGATGCAAAAGAACAGCTAAGTCCTGCAATTCATTCACAGAAAATATGTTTTTTTCCCTAACTATTTGGTTCAGGAACTGATAAGCAAGAGAGGAAAACAGGGTTTGACCTTTTAGCTTGTCTACAGCATACTTAATTATAATTTTAAGGTAAAATCCCCAAACACTCGCATATTTAATGAACTGCCCATGTGAAAAATAGTGGGTATGGTTGGGAAATTCCCAATAAAGCCACTCCAGTATGAAAAAGATGATAGGTCTTCTAAATGTTTCTCCAAAATATTTTCTACAGACTCTTACCAAATACTCTTCCAACTCACCTGGAGGACTAAATGGCTTACAGAATACATTACACCAAGGAGACACTGCAATACCTGCTGCATCATGACATGGATCCTGGCTCCTTGTTGCAAAGGTGGGTGGAAAGCGTGATGTACATGAATATGCACTTGGAGCAGGGCTCCAGGACTTGGAATATTCCTGCTTCACCAGAGTACTTAACAGTTTGTCCCTACCCCAGGAAAACTGGAGAACTGGAGGAAGTTGACTTACCCTTCCACTATTGTCAGCATTAGAAGTCCAACAGATTTGTTCCAGTAAAGCTAGGAAAAAATTACTACCCTGCTACAGAAATTTTACAAATTATAATCACTTTCTCCAAATGACAACAAAATCTTTCAGAGGGTATTATAGAGTGGAAATTGCCAGGATAGCCACCTCTAAAATATATTATTGCTATTCAGGGCAGGACTAACAATGCTTGTAAGAGGATGTAACAGTAGAAGAGCTTGACTTAGGTCTAAGTTCTCCCTCATAAGAAAGGACAGTGAGCAGCGTTTGATATCAATCTAGGTTAATGCTCCTTTGTTGTCAAGGTGACCACAAGAATCCCTATGTCCCATTAGTTATCCAATGAGATTTTGCTCTCTCTCCTCCCAGCATGACATTTTTGCTCCTAGTTTCAGTATCTTTAGGTGTGTTTGACTATCCCAGAAAGTCCCTTTTCCTCTCCTACTCACCAAAGGTCCCCCATTTTCCACAGGCACATTGGAACGGAAATTTCCCCAAAGGCTTTAAGCCTGGAAGCATTCCTTTTGGTCTGCTTAATCTCCATCACTACCACTTCTGGCACATGAATAAAAGCAGGTATCAAAAGACAGGAAAAGAACCCCCATCAGACTGAGAGGAAGGGAAAGTTCCCTCCTGAGCTCAAGGAGGGTGTAGACCCTCTCCATGGCAATGTCCCTTCTCATTTCAGTATCTAGGCTCAGGTCGTTGCTCAGAGAGCATGTAAAACCCAGCATAAAGGACAGAAACCCTGGTTTGTGTTCAGTAGGATAAACACTTACACTGCCCAGAGGTTAGATCATACAGCTATATTGCACAGGATATATTTGCCTGAGAGCTGTGAAATTAAGCTATCATATAAAACAGGAAAGAGCCATTTATAGATTCTTGAAATACATCTAGTGTTACAAGCTCTAAGCATTCATTTTGAGAGTAACACATAATACTCTTTATTCAAAAGCACTCAAATCAGAATGACATTTCTTTGATACATGTATATAGATTGTACTAAAACAAATGAACACCTAAATAATACATTGTGGCTTAAATAATTGAAATAGGGCAGGAATTCATGCAGCTTTCTGAAATACATTTGATGTAGCTAACTCAATAAAATATGATTGTATAAAGACTGTCTTGAAAGTTACTCTAGGAAGAAAAAAGAAAGTGAGTTTGAGCAGCAGAGCACAACAGACTTGCATGTGGGAGTACAATAGATGATGTCCTTGGCACCAGCCCATATTTTACAGTACCACTGCCTTCCCTTCTTCTGTCTATTGCTCTTATTTCTACTTTTTTTTCACTTTTTATCCTTTTCCTTTACTAGTTACCTGTTATCAAACAGTGTTCATATCACCAGTAGATCTCTTATCTTTTTCCATAATTCTGTTACAGAAGGAAATCTATAATTTAATTACATCCAGGAGTAGCATTTACCAGGTTAGTGAAAGCCAGAGCTTTCCATAAAGTTATTTCATTATTCCATAAAGTGTCTAGGGGTTAGTCATCAAGTTTTTTATCACTTTGCAGCATTATAGAATAAAATTATGTTCAATAGTAAAAACACCAGCCACATTACAGCAGCTGAGCTCAGTGCCAGAGAACATCCCTGGTACTTTAAATGCAGCAATTCTAATAAATCCTTGTGCTAGACTGAAATTTCAGCTGATATTAGTGCTTGACTAACACTGAACTACTTACTTAGGGCCCCAATGTAACTAAAGAACCCAAGACTGTAATCTGCAAAAGCTAACTCACCCCATCTTTCCTGCACAATCACCAGAGGAAATGACAAATTTAAGGTTAGAAGTGCCTAATCTCCTTCCATTGATGACTGTGTAGATGATTAATTGTATGTATCTAATGAACAAATCCTGCTCTTCAGTGGTACACATAATAGCTACACTATGCCTTGCAAAATTGACTTGCAGACTTGATTTTTAAAATCCCAGATTTCCAGAGACTTTTAAAGTTTACTTTTTAATTTATTAATGAATTCATGCTAATCTATACATTAAGAAGGAACACGTTCAGTTACAAAACTGAATCACCTAGATGCTTTGGCAAATGTCTAACTTTGGGCACAGAAATACTTCCTCAGATTTCATCATGAAGGCTAACTCATCAAAATGCATATGAAAATTACTAAATTTAACCTGGAGTAGTTTAAAATAGCCAAAGGAATTATTAAAAAAATTAAAGTTTAATGCCATAAGCTGGACCCAGACACTTCTGATTCAATTAAGCAACAAATTCTCCACAGTGCATGTGAAAGTATTCTGCCAGACAAAAGGGTGTGCAAGAGAGAGCAATCACAAGTTTGGGTGCCTGGGGTATGCTAGAAATATTGTGGATACCACTGAATGATCACATGCAGAGCAATCATTGCGTAACACAGAAATAGAATGGATTTAAAACTGTAAATTTAGCAGTTCTTATGGCCCAATAACATCTTTAGGATCTATTAATTCTTATTTTTTAGGCTTTTTTCCTGAAATAGCAACAGTCAGATTTAATGCAATAGAGCTTTTCAGGTGCTTTCCTCTCTTCTGAAGCAGATGTGCAAAGGGGAAACAAACCCCACCACATTGGATTTTTGACCGAGTTAAGTGAAATACCAGCACTGATGTCTTGAAAATATATAATGCAGATAGAGATACGTAATGGTAAAATGTATAGCTTTTGCATTATTCCAAAGTACCCTAGATCCGTAAGGTAGATTCATAAAAATAAATTTAGATACAATAATGGATCCCTCATGTAAAGCTCATACTCATTCCACGTATCACATGTGATGTTTTGTTACTCTGCTTTATTTAGTCAGGCAATAAATCTTTGCATTCTATGGCTGGAGCAATCTGAAGTCCTGTGCATTAATATTTTCTGTATACCTGCAATTATTGTAACAGTACAAATTGAAACAATTCTAATTGCTAAGAAAATTCACCGGCCTCTTTTTATTTCTAGACATTAAATCTTGTCTTCCCTGATTCCCAGGAATACAGTGAAGTGATTTAAATCAATAAAGCAAGTAGGACACACACTGTGAGCCTAAAATAATTTAATCTGTGTTTTGAAAACATATGGGAGTGAGAGTAAAGAACAAGATATTCTCCTTTTTGCTAAGCAAGTGCTGCATTTTATTTGGCATTGTGAGAAATCCAGGGAAAAATGTGAAAAAATTCAGATTGTAAAAATGTAATTCTTATTTGCAAATTTAGTCTGATAGGGGTTAGCTAATATAGTTCCAAGAAAAAAAATCGAAAGATTACCTTGAACATGTACTTTAAAGAGTACAAAAAGTCCAAGAATCACACTCTTTGTACAGTGCTGCCATCCACTGAATTACAAGAAACTCACGTTTGTTAATTCTCAACATTTATGAATCTTTTTCTCCTGATAAAGATAAAAATCTAAAATTTCTTAAAGGGTCTTATCAATTTTATTTTCAGAACATAAAATTGCTGTCTCAAAGTGCTATATCAAAAAAAAAAACATTTGGTGGCATGAATGATTGATTAGAAGCCTTTGGATGGTACCCTTGGAGATGCAGACTCTCAACAACAGTCATAAAATATACATTCAGTGACCTAAAAGGCTTGATAGATACAAAATGTGCTTTTAGAACTTGGGACTAAATGAAAAAATCACAGTTTTGCATTCTATCTAATCACCAATAAGTGGCACACAGAGGCAGCCATGTATGTGTGAAGACAAAGTGAGTGGGGAAAGGAGGAAGAATAATATAAGGAGAAAAAGAGCAGAGAAGGGAATGTGGCTGAGAAATGGTAGCATCTTCCTTAGGGAAAATTTCCTTAAATTCTTTTTTTTTCTCTCCACCCTTACAGACATTGTGTAAAGTGACTTTGCCCAGAACTTCATCTGAACTTACATTTCTGCCCTTTTTGTAAGCATCATTGAGGTCAGGCACTATTTATCTATAGTAGTTTTTGCTAGCCAGATGCAATTGCTCTACACTGCCCTAGGAAAGCACGTGAGGGCAATGCAGGGCACATCTCCACCAGACTTAAGTCACAGTGCTCACATGGGAAATTAGGCTGTGTAAATGGATAGTGCTTTACCTATGCCAAAAGTAAATGGAAAGAGATTCAAATTTTCAGACTCCATTCTGTATTGCTGATAAATCATCATATCCATTCCAGTGAGTCAAAATGAACTCTTCAGGAATGCTAATGATGAAATTTTTAAACAGCACAGCTAGCAGCCTAACCTCCTTGCATGTGGACTTAGAAGAATTCTCAGCAGGAAAAACACAGAAAAAACTATTAAATCCAGTTAGCCAGATGTTCCAAGTTGGCCCCATGAGATTTGCTTTCTGAACCATGTTTATGATCTTTTCTATGGAATGCTATTTTTGATGGAATTGCTATTGATTTGTCTGTCTATTTAATAATTTTCATTATCTCTGATGTGCTGATGTGTTTAAAATACAAAAAAAAGTAGCATTACAGAAAACAGCACAGAGTATGATGCTACTTTCCTGTCAGTAAATACACACCTACCAGTCCTGTATATATTAAAGATCATGCCCTTGAAAACAAACACAAATTGCCCTTTTCAAATCCAAAGTGTGTGTCTGAGCTTCAGTGTGTGTCAGAATCTTCAGGTGGAAGCAGATGGAATTCATCAACTTTCAGCTATCTGAGGGTTAAAAACAGTCTGAGGTAATTGCTTACATTCTTTCAATGACCAAAGAAATGGTCATTGAAAGAATGTAAGCAAAGAATGGTCAATGGCCTAAGGTTTTCTCTCTTAGGCCAGGATGAACAGTCCTCTGCAGTCTGAGAAGTACTTCCCCAAAATTACATAGAAGACCAAGGTAAAGAAAATTGATGGACAGCTCCATTAACTTCAGTAGGCATTTTTATGATATGCACTTGTTAAAAATGAGTCTTGCACAACTCTTGTCAAAGTTTAAACCCCTGAGTTCGGAATAAATACTTAAAGCCTCAAACCTTATAGTTACCTGTCTAAAGGAACTATAAGAAAATGGACTTAGGATTTTCTGTACAAGTGTGTGTTTGCCCTTCCTTCTGGATCACAAGACTTAGATTGAAGTAACAAGCATTGAAATAAACAACAGCTTTTATACTGATTAGAAGCCTCAGACTCATGGTGCATTATCTTCATACTTGAGAAGAGCTGAAATACTAACATTCCCTACTAACATTCCCTACTTGATTTTTTTAAAAAGTGTCAGTGTGCTACCTGAAGATGCCTAAGTCAGGTAATTTTGTTCCATGGAAAAAAGTTTTTTATTTTTATCTCTAGATCTGATCTGAAACAGAAATAACTACTTACCTTGAAAACAAAGGGAAAATGTTTTCACACTTCAGATTCCCACCTTAATCCCACCCTGGAATGCAAATTAAAAGGAACAAATTCTGAAAACAGATAATCAGCTGCCAGATGCAGTATCTGCTCTTCACACATATTTGATAGAGGAATTGTTCAGCTCAATATCACAGAAGAGCTGTGGAAAAACATAAATGTGATGGGACAAGTCACTAACTACCTGATTGATACCAGTTATTTTTAGACATCTTCTGACACTTATCAAAGCTTTTAGAGGGCATTATTGTTCACTATCATTCACTGGAGTTGTATCACAATAACAAGCACCAATTTAGCCACAGTGACACTAGCTTATTAAAACATTTTAACAAAAACAAAAATCATGCCATCAAGATATGGGAGGACAGAATCCATTTTGTTTCTGGGCTGGGAGGGGGATCCCAACAGCTGTCTGTACTGAAAACTGAAGTGAGCCTGATTGGAAATGAATGGCAAAAAAACTCATTGTGACTGACCTAGAGGTGCCAGGTATCCTTGGCATAAATTATCTTGGGAGAAGTTATTTCAAAGACCCAAAAGGACATTGTTGGACTTTTGGGATAGCTGCTGTGAAGACACAGGAAATTAAGACAGCTAAATACCTTTCCTAGTCCCACAGAGGACCCCTCACTGGGGTTTCCATCCACTGGGATTCCATCACCCCCATTCATGACATGATTTGTGGACTAGAGAGCCAGGGAGTGGACAGCAAGACTCGCTTACCTTTTAGGAACATGCCTGAGAAAACAAATGGCCAGAGCATAAGTCCAGTGCATAAGTCTAAGGGAGAATGGAGACTGACAGTGGCCTGAATGAAATAATAGCACCTCTAAGTGCTGCTATGGCAGACATACTGGAACTTCAGTACAAACTGGAGTCCAAGGCAGTAAAATGGTGCCACTATTGACATTATCATTATGTTTTTCTTTATTCCTTTGGCAGCAGAGTACAAGCTATAGTGCACATTTACAGAGGGGTGCCCTCAGCTGCCCAAGGGGTGGAAACACAACACCACTATTTGCCATGGACTGATCCAAGCTCCACTGGAAAAGGGTGAGGCTCAGAGGTGACTGGCACTAAAGCGCAGCTCCTCCTGGCACCCTGACTGCCAGTTCTGTGCTGGATGCTCAACAGAAAAATCCCCTCTGCAAGTCATGTTACTGATGCCACATGGAGCAATTGGATCTCTCTGATCACACAGTAAGCTCAAACAGGAAATCCCAATTGCTCAAGTGTCTTGGAAGTATCACCAACTGGCCTGAAGGCAAAAATTTTGGATTATCGTCAGAAGAGGAAGAGGCTCCACTGTTGCAATAGGACACAAAATAAAACAACGTGGACACTTGAACTTCAAGGTAAGAAGAAGAAGAAGAAGGGAAATTTATTTTCTGACTCTATAGACTTTCAAAAGTGACAGTGGATTGGAGGATGAAAGTGCTACATCTCCAATGACACTGAACAAACTAACAGTTCATCAAATTTCTTCTCCTTCAGAAAAGAATGTAAAACAATAATTATTTACATAAAAGTGTGTGAGAAACTCCATTTCAAGAATGTAAGCATCAGAAAGCTTAAAAGAACTTAAAAGAACAGACCAACACTCCACCATATGATCAGCTACCACAAAATGAAAAGCGATGCTCTCTTCACTGACGGCTCCTGTCATATCACAGAGATACCCTGAAAATGGAAAGTCATATGGAGTCCTATGCAGCAAGTCACAGGAATTATTGAAGGACAAGGTGGGTCAATTTATTTGAAAAATATCCCGCGGCTTTAGATATCACTGAACAAGAGAACTGGCTGGCATTTTCCCTCTACACTGACTCCTGGATGGTAGCAAATGCTCCACAGGTGTGACTGGACTAATAAAAAAAGACTAATTGTCAGTGCAGAGGAAAATCCATCTATGCTGCTAATTGTGGCAAGACATAGCTGCCTGGGTAGAGAAGTTGACTATGAAAGTGCATCCTGTTGATGCACATGTAGATTTGGGCTACTGAAGAGCATTGCAACAATGGACAGGTGGATCAAGATACCAAGACAAAAGTGTCTCAGGTTAATCTGGATTGGCAACATAAGGGTGAGTTATTTCCAGCTCAATGGGCCCATGACACCTCAGGTCATGAGGGAAGAAATGTAACATACAGACCATGGACACTATACCCCAGCTCATCCATGATTGTGAAATGTGCTGCAATGAAGCAGGCCAAGGAGGAAAAGCCCCAGTGGTAGGGGGGGTGATGACTGAAATATAAATATGGGGAGGCCTGGCATATTGATTTCATTTTATCACATTCTTACAAACCTGCCAAGACAAGCACTATGTGCTTATTGTGGTAGAAACAACTATTGCATGGCTGAAGATGCTGCTGTGCCTCAAGCCACTGCTCAGAACACCATCTTGGGTCTTGAAAAGCAAGTCCTGTGACAACATGGCACACCAGAAAGAACTGAGCTGGACAACGGGACTCATTTCAAAAACAGAATCATAGACACCTGGACCAGACTGCATGGGACTGAGAAGTGTATCATATTGCCATGCACCAGCCTCTGGAAAAATTGAGCGGCACAATGGACTTTTAAAAACTACATTGAAAACTGTGTGTAGTGGGATCTTCTAACATTGGGTCTACAATTGGCAAAGGCCACCTGGTTAGTAAACACTAGAGGCTCTACCAATCAAGATGACCCTGCCCAATCAAAACCTCCACATACAGCAGAAGGGATAAGCTCCCCATGGTGCATATGAGGAATGTTTCAGGGAAGTCTGGATTAGTATTGCCTCAAGCAAGTGCAAACCCATCCATGGGACTGTTTTTGCTCAAGGATCTCATGCACTTGGTGGACAACACACAGGGACAAGGAAGTAAAATGTACCTCAAAGGGATTTGATTTTTGGGTGAGAGCAGTCTGCAGTGCAGAATTGTATATTTAATATTTGTTGCTGAATGGCAATGCCACTGTATGTCATAACTACCATGCGCAATGAGTATGGACTGCTCCAGATACACCAGTTGTGAGCTCCTGATGCAGCAGCTCAGGGGTTTTCATTTTAATGTAAGCACTAAATTAAAAAGCACCATTCCTAAGCCACAGCACTCATAAGCCCAAATATTTTCTGAAGCACATTAATGTTCACTGGTGGTAGCACATGACGTCCCAGTAATATGAACAGCTCAGACTGTACTAAGTTCACTTCCATCTCTGCCATCTCCCACGGTCTGTAGTCCATGGACTCACAAGTATCCATGTCTATACTGTGAACAAAAATATTTTTGCTCATTTTCTTGTTTCTTATTATTTCTTCTGTCATGTAGTTAACTTCTAATTTACCTCTATGAATATGAGAACATAAGCTTAAAAAATTTAGGAAAGATCTGTGAAAGGTCCCAGCACATGGTCAGTCAGCATCTTCAGTTAGGTAAGGTCTTAATTTAGGTATGATCTCACATCGTGTTTAGAGCAGAGAACATAGTCAAAAAAGTAAGTCAGTAGGATGGCTGAGGATAATCTTACTCCCAAAACCTCTTCAAAGTTTGAGCATGTCTATAGCAGACTATGACCCACAGCCCACATGCCCTCTAGAATAGTGGACAAATTCTTTGGCTGCAAATAGTGGCTTGACAGCAGTGAAACTGTTGCCTACACTTCAAATAATAACTACATCTCAGAATTCTTCATTAGAAAATAAGACAAAATAATTCAGTTTGTACCCTGCCTACAAACCATCATCTTAAACCATTCCTCGATTGCTAAATTTATTTTCCATTTGCATTAGTAAGAACATTTTACCTGGTTACAGCTCTTTTTTTCACCATGAAGTCAATGGGAAAGATATCCAATTCTTTTTATAGTTACTGGAAACTTCAGAGAGTACATTTAAAAACACCCTACAAGCCTCTGAAGAAAAAGAAACCAGAACACAGGAGACACACAAAATAAACACTCCTGTTTCATGTAACTCTTCAGAAATCAGATTTGGAAACAAGAAAATCAAATGACCATATCAAAGTACCCTTGATATAGCAAAGCAGAATAGGACAGTAACCTGCAGGACCTCCTGCCTTACATCACAGTATTTATTTTCCCTCTCTATGAAAGATAATAAAATGGTATTAACAAAATGTAACAAATGTGAATTTCTAAAATCTAGTGTTTTCAATGACTCTTCAGAGTGACTTAAATTATTTCCTTTTAAGAGTTTCTCATAAGAAAGGACTTATAATCAGAAATGCATCAATTTTCACTCTCAATTTTATTTCAGTGAAGGTACTTTGCACTGCCATGTATAGGCAGCTTTTCTAACTTTTTTTTTTACAAGTTAAAGTAAATTTAAGCATATTATATTTTCTTTTTCTTATTTTAGGTCATCTGCAAGAGGGTTTTGGATTGAAAAGTTCCAAGTCATTGTATGAAGATGTTCACAATACAGGCAGTGTGGATATTTTAATTTATACTCTGAGCTCTGTGTAGTCCAGGCAGAGGTACAGATATGTGGTGAAGCAGGGAGGGTTGGTCTTGGGTCTCCAAAAGGCTAATTTTAAACATGACTATCTTGTTAAAATCCTAGATACCATATTTGCCAAATGTATGCTACTGTGCAGAAATGTGGATGAGTCACTGGGTCACAAGAATTGCAAAAACCTGGCTGCAATTCCCTCATCAGATGACACATTTGTGATGGGGGGGGTTCTCAATACTATTACCATTACTAATCAAATATATAGGTCTAAATTTACATAATGCTCATAAAGGGCATAAAACTGGTCTTCATAATTGTCATCCCTTCCACATAATTCCTCTGGACTCAATGGATCTGGTATTTTTGCTTCTGTTCTGGCTCCCTCTGTAGAAGGGAAAAGGAGCTTAATCATAATAAAAGTATTATTAGGAAATCAGTAGGAAATCGTCTTCCCATGTCCTAAATGCAAGCCTTAATCACCAGCCTAGATTATAGTTCACAAGACAGATATCTGGTTCCTGCTTCTCAAGCTGCAGAAATCTACCTTCAGAAGAGATGTCCAGCTGAAACTGAAGAAGGGACCACATCTCTTCCACTCAATGAGGTACACGTGCACCAGAGGCGAACAGGACCTAGAATCATAGGATAGAACATAGAAGAGAATCACAGAACTGTTTAGTTAGAAAAGACCTCTAAGACCATCAAGTCCAATCACAAACCCAGCACTAACAAGCCCACACTAAACAGTGTCCCTAAGTGCCTCATCCACACATCTTTTATCCACCTCCACTACCATTTCCTTAGGCAGCCTGTTCCAATGATTTACAATGTGTTCCATGAAGACATTTTCCCTAATATCCAATCTAAATCTCCCCTCACACTACTTAAGGTCATTTCCTGTTGTCCTATTTCTTGCTATTCAGACAAAGATACACTGAACATTATCTATGGATACACTGAACATTATCTATGGACTGGATGATTTCAGGCAGCTCCCTGATCAACATATGTCCCTTTAGACTCACTGAGAGAGAATTATTTCTCCTCATTTGCTGTAAGCACAGACCATAAGCACACCACAACACCTGAATCCCCAGTGTATGACAGAGGCACACCCAGACAACCTTGCATATTTAGCTCCCAGAGTCCTCTGCAGTTCTTGCCTTTGGAACAAGCAAAGTGGTAGCACTCACCTTGGATCAAGAGTGGTATACTCTCATGTTCCTTTATCCACAACTATCACCCAAGAGAGTAGAGAATTCTTCAGTTGGAAGAAATGTACAACAATTATCTAGTTCAACCAAGTGACCACTCCTTCACAGCTGATCAAAGTTGGAAGCATGTCTACATGCCTCATAAATACTTATAGGCTTGGACCATTAACCACTTTCTCCAGGAAGCCTGTTCCAACATTTGACTACCCTTTTGATAAAGAAATGCTTCCTAACATTTCATCTGAACTTCCCCTGACATGGATTTGAACAATTCTCACATATTTTGTCACCTCCCTCTCCATTTCCTTAGGAAGCTGTAGGGAGTGAATCCTCAGCCACTCCACACAGGCTACGCCTTCAAGCCCTTTGACCAGCTGTGCTGCCCTCCTCTGGACACATTCCAGGACCTTCACACCCTTCTTAAATGGAAGGGCCCAGAACTATGCACAGTGCTCCAGATGAGGTCCCACCAATGCTGAACACATTGGGATAATCCCGTCTTTTACCCCGCTGGTCATACTGTGTTTGATGCATTAGAAGTTGTTGAGTGCATGTCACTATTTGAGATGTCCATGACAGTTTCCCTCTGATGAAGTTTTTTCTGTTGTTCCAAACTTCCAGTGTAATTTAATTTAATTCCAGTGTAAGTTCCCTGGTTAAGACTTTGATCTCAAGAACACATTGGTTTCAGCAAACCAAAACATGAAATGAGACTGTTGGTTTCAGCTTCCAATTAAAAAGCTAATTAGACAGAAGTTCTCTATCAATGGGGAATATCCCAAATTTATACAGCATCAGAAACAGCACTTGCATGAACAATATTCCTCAAGTTGACAATGATGAAATAAAAGCATAGGACAAATACTCCACCCCTGGAGATGTTGAAAAGAACATCGTCTGACAAAGCATCAGAAACAAACTGAACATATGTGATTTTAACACCTTCACCACCAAAACCAAAGAAACAGTTTTATGCTACATGATTTTATTTTGATTTTACCTTTTCCTTTTTAAGGAAATTAAAATCTAGGAATTTCAGAACTGTGACAATAAGGCACTTAAAGAGCGTTGATCATTAGCGTACTTCCTACTGTAATTGGCTGATTATGTCTTTGGCAGGAGTACTAAAGCCGTTTCAGGAAAAAAAAAAAGATCAGGCTACATTAAGCTCTTTTTGAATTTATCTTTTTTTTTTTAAATTTTTTAGTACAAAATGAGAAGAAAAGAAAATTATAATAGAACTGTATCAGTTTTGTTTCTTAATGATATTTATTTAAAACAAAGCCAAGATTCACATCTAAATAAGAAAAAGGGAGATTTTTGTTGAGCAAAATATGTTAAATTCAGAGCTTTCTGAATTTGGTTTCTTTTTACCAAGGGGAAATTAAACTCCAAATAGCTAATGTGAAAATATTTCTGAATGCACACCTGTAGAATTATGCACTTCTTTGTGCCTAGAAGACCTCAGCAATATGCTTAATGGGACATTTGCTCTTAGCAAAGGCTTGCATTTTAAGTGGCAGCATTCAGTCTGTTGCAGCTAAATATGTTAAGGAAAAGACATGAAACTAGAGTTTGCTCACTGAGAAGACAAGAAGCAACTTCTCAGTGCAATAACTTGATTTTTTTCTGGTTTTTTTTTTTCTTTGCCTTTCTGATTCATTTCATAGCTAAATGGCACTAGTTGATTTTATTTGAGGAGATATGAGGAGATGCTATGCGCCCCATTGAAGGTTAACAGCATTGAGGGCTACCAGAAAAGTAGCCCATCTACTTTCACTGAGATTTTTTTGCATGCTCCTTATAAACCAGCTTTTAGTTCCTCAAAAAGAGACACTTCTCAGTAGACTATTTCTGAAGTCAGTCAAGTAACAATAATTGTTACTGTCTGATCACTAGTATTGCATGCCTGTGTTTCTTCTGGTTTTAATTATCAATTTAAGTGTTTTAAGATTGCTCTGCAACAAGTTCGCTGATGTGAGGAGTTAGAGTCCAGATGTGAAAAAGGAGCATAGGATGAACTTTGCTAAACTTTAAGAGTCTCCTTTAATTTCAGCTTGTCAATTTTGGCAGGATACTCTGTATCTGCTTCTTCAGAGAGCAGCTGCTGCATGCCGCAGTTTCCAATTCAGAGGGGATGTTCAGCACCTGGCTGTCCCAGAAGAAGATGAGCTGGCATTCTGCTTCCTACGGAACAGAATGCCAGCTCATTCCTCAGCAACATTACCCAGCAGATCTGGATGAAAATTAACCACTGAGCTTCAAGCTAAGGTTTATGGAAAGAGTCCCAGAAAGTGCTGATGAGGCTGCACTGAGGCATAACATCATGGCACTCGCTGCAGTGCATTAAGGTTAATTATCTCCTAAGTGCATGCTAAACCCTATTTGCTTTCTTCAGAAGTTCAGTTTAAGGAGCCATAAATTTATTTTAAATTCTAATGTAAAGATGTTTCTTGATCTCAACCTTGAGAGAAATTGTCTTATTCATAAAATCTATTAAGGTCTCAACATCAAAGCAATACAAGCAATAATGTCATTAGATAATAATGGGAATCATGGGAAGAAATATACTCGAAATGCCCAGCCTAAGACTTCACAAATCTCCATTGTACCATTCCTGAGAAAGAGTGAAAAGACCACAGGTAAAATGGAGTCAGAAGTACATGAGTTTTGCCCCACAAATCTTTTTAGTGACTTTCACTACTTTCATATTTTAGCAGGCCTTCATTTCACACTACCCAGTACAGAGGGGAAATATTTTGTAAGTGCCACCAGAAGCACTGTCAATGTCTAGAAACACAGAACATTACAAGAAAGGAAGTTAATTTCTCTCTTCCATTGGTTCTAGGTTCAGAGGTCCCCTGATCATTCCTTCTCATGTGCATATCCCTATAGACATCATCCAATTAAAGCCAATAGATTGTTTCTTCTGCAAATAAAAGAAACAACATTCTGTCTCCGTGTCTTAGCTGGGAAAAAAATCACAAATGAGAG
This sequence comes from Pyrgilauda ruficollis, assembly GCF_017590135.1. Classification (NCBI taxonomy): domain Eukaryota; kingdom Metazoa; phylum Chordata; class Aves; order Passeriformes; family Passeridae; genus Pyrgilauda; species Pyrgilauda ruficollis. The sequence goes on along the minus strand of NW_024523822.1, from coordinate 12,512,856 downwards.
GCAATTCAAAGGGGGAAATAATTTTATTCATCAGAGAGAATAATCTGTCTCTGGTTTAATGCAAATTTGCCATTGGTGTGACTGTTAGGTATGGAAAGGCTGTCCTGGAAAGAACTACAGACCCCAGCTAGATTTCAAATATTTAGGGCTGGAAATGTTCAGATATTCTTATCATTTTTCAGTAGGAAAGTCCTGAAAACCCCTTGCATTGTGATGTCTATAATTTGCCTCTTCCCCACAGAAATATAAAGAGCAATAAACATGTGGGAATGCATAGTCTCACTAAGGAGGCTTTGGTTTTTGTTTTTCTTTTTCTCCCGGGTATTTAATTATCCAACAAAAATCTTACTAAAATTTTTCATGATAATACTTTTCTGATCCAACTTTGTCTGTTTCCTGAATCACACATTTTTGAAATGGTCTTTCAATAATTAATCTTTAAGATATTTTTAGGACCTGAAATATTTTTAGTAAGCAAATTAATGACACGTTTACAATAGAAATGTTCTGGAGTTCTGACACATGTAATTAGAAATAGCTGTTGAGCAGTACTTATATCAGGATGTGGCTTTATCTTTGAATTCCTGCAAGGCTGGTTACTAAAAAAATACTGTACATCTTATTAATGTCTCATATTGGGCTAAACTGAAACGCGTACAAAAAATGACATTAATATTTGGAACATTACCTTCCTGAATCCTTCCTGCTTGAAAAATATCTGCTGGCAGTAAATATACTCCATGTAGAGGAACTAGATTTGACCTTGCAGTACCCTGCCAATGTACCAGAGGTGTTTTCTTCTTCTTGCTCAATTAAATAAGGCTCCAAGCACTTGCTGTCACCTCTGTATTTGTTTGTTACCAGTTAAAGTGTTCTTGCTGCATGAAGATTCACATCTGTGACAGCAGCTGGGAAAATGTTTTATTTTTATCTCCGTGTGATCAGAACTCCTTCAATTAATACTATGAATTAAGCAGGCCCCTCAAACTACTTTTGCCATAACAGTTATTTCCCCTCAGACCACTGCTGCCTCATCTCTTGCAGAGGGGATTTTTCCTGACTCCAGGGTCGCATCAAACATTTTGCAGTCTTTAAATAAACCTCTTTTTTTTCTTTGTGTGAAACCTAGATAATGTTGATTTTGCTCCTAAACATCAAAATATGAAAGTCTGTCTATCTTGTTTCATTTTCTGCTTATTTGTAATAACTGAAATACATAAAACCTGTTTCTTAGATTAGCCCTTATTTTTTGTGTTGGCATCTTGCAGCTATAGGCACTTTCTGTTCTGTACAAAGTCCAAATTGCCAAGACAAAAAGGTGCTAGAAATTCTTCTCTTCAGCAAACTTTGCAGAATTTAATGGCACACCTAAAGCTCATATTTAACAGTATTGTGCTTGTCATATATTTAACATATCCAGTTTAATGCCGGTCTATGAGATGACTGCATGCATTTCAGCTTTGTGACATTATTAGCACATAATTCTACTTCGTGTTCCTCTTGCAGATAGCTGGTCTAGGTCTTTCTCAGGACCAGAGAACAGAAGTTCATGCACTTTGCATGTCAGAAATGCCCTCTTCAATCTGTGATCCAGCAGCTGCACAGATGTGCTCATCATGTGACCAGCTGTACCCTTGTCATGCAACAAAGACGCCGCATTTAAATGTCCTCTGGAAAAATGGTGGGTATTGACTATAGCTAATATTGGTCTATGTTTCAGGTGGAAGGTGGTTGATATATGTTGGGTATATGCCTAGCTGAAAGATAGCTTCTATGTGTTTACTATTCGACTTAATAATGTCAAAGTCTCACTAAAACAGTCAAATGTGACTGTATTCTCTAACCATTAAAATGTGCCCTGCATGATTTTGGTTTATCCCACCTGGCAACACTTCCAGAAAGGAATGTTCGTGCATGTTTCAGGGGATAGCTTGAAACACAAACTCTCTCCAGTAAGCTGTATAAACCAGGTGATCCTTTTATGAGGGGATATCATTTAGATGGAGAGATATGGGTAATGAAATGCTGCTTGCCCTTACAAGCAAAGGATGAAGTTTAACCTGAATGATCTCCTTGTATAGAAGAAGCCTGTGATAAATAAACAATCAAATGAGATTTTAATATAAGCAATTGTCCTGATAAATACTTATAAACCTTAATATTACTCTAAACGAGAGCTGGGACAGTTGTGGCACCACTGCAAGGACCTCTTAGCTAGACCTCCACTGACTGTGAACAGTTTCCAATGTCATAGCCTTTTTGTAATATTATATGGAGTTTCTGCTAACAATTCTTCCCATGTAGACTGGTGTTTGTCAGTTGTAAACTCTTTAATCCCCTAAATTTTACCTATATCTGACACTTGCCTTTTTATATCAGCAAAAAATAGCTTCTGAAAGATAGCGTGATTAAAACAATTGCAAGGACTCTTACCAGTGTACATTATTGACTTCAGTATTCCAGCGTAATTGATTAAGGGACATCAGTCAAGGGAGTTCAGATTGTGCTAAATGCTGTGAAAGGTGACAAAAGTTAGGAGTTTTGTAAAGCCACTGCTGTATGACTTGCCAGAAGCAGCTAACAAACTGAACCTGCAAAAGAATGTGAAAATAGCACAAAGGATACTGTCACTTACAGTGGCTAACTATAGCAAGTGGCGTGACAGTATGTCTCATGTTTGGCCTAACAGCCTCCCTGAGTGCTCTCTAATGCTAAAGCTGCACCTCTGTCCAGCTTATGCTGCAAAGGGCATTCATGGGGCTGGTAAGTGATGAAACAAATCTTTGAGTTAATCACATATGGAAAAAATGTTCCTGAATATTTGTAGTAATTGAAGCCTGTCATCCAACAGATGATTTTTTAAATTTAAAAACTGAAAAATTATGTACATTTTCCCCACATCTGAACTCTCATAATTCTCCTTTTCCTCTTAATTCCCAGCTAATTCCAACTATGCCCAGGGTGACTGACTTGCCACATGAAAACGCTGAATGACTAACCTGTAAACCACAAAAAAAATATTAGTTGAGTTCAGACTTAAGCCTTTTTCTCATCAGAGACACTAATTTTATCTCTCTCATTTCCCTGCCATCATTTTTCATTAAAGTTTTGGGACTAGAATAACTCATTAAATATTATTGAAATTAAACTTTAGATTTAAAATCTACTGCAATGAAGGGAAGTAACAGACAGAGAAATCCCATAATAATCTTTCTTTTAGAAAACAACCTAGAATATTCTTTTTCCTGCATGCCCAGGAGGAATAAATTCCATTTTCTTTTTTTTGGCAGGAAATCTGAAGTGCCAGAACACATCTCTGTTGAAAAGCCATGAAATTGATTCTCAATCAGCTCTTCTGCTGGAACATTTTAGTTATAGTCGTGGTATTTAAAAAGTCATCAGGAGGATATGTTTTGGCACTAAGTCAGGTGGACATGGTGACATGAAATGGCATTGCCTAGCTTTTTCAGGATTGATACAATTGCACAACTTTTCACAGATGAAATGCCTCATTGCCCATCACATTTGTTTAAATTTCAGTAGAATGTAACTACTATCAGCACTAGTCTATACAAATGGCTTCAAAAATCCTGTTTACAGTACAGTGCTTGGGATGATTACTAGGATTAACATTTCAATATTCAGTATTTGGTATGAAAGTTATGTGGGGTCTCAAAAATCAGGATTTCTGCCTCAGTTCTGTGTCTCTCTCTCATAGATGGTCTGAAAGATAGAGACTAAGAGCAGTGTGCTTTCATTCTTGACATCAGTCTCTAGGCAACAAGGAGCTGAATTATGGCTACTGAATAACATATTATCATAAAAGGTTTAAATTTTAGGAATCACATAAGTACTGTATGTATACATACAGGTAGACCATCTGTACTCACAATACATATATATATATATATATATGAGTACGCACACATGTGTAAAATGTGTGTGTATATATATGGACAGTTACATACATATAGGTACAATATTATATGCATAACATGCATATACCAGACCAGATATTTCATGTGGCTCCCATCATGTGTGTACACTTAGAGAGAAATTTGTGTGCATGTCTGTGTTCATATGCATGTTAAGTGCACCATACTTGGAGTACATAGATTCAGATATCAAAGAAGAAATATTATATAGTCCTGTGTTTTTTGGCCAAGCCAATGCAGACTGATGTCTAATCTTTTCAGTATCTTGCAATGTCCATATCATATGACTTCTAAATTACCAGTGAGTGTTTTGAGTCATATTTTCCCTGCTATATATGAACATGGTTGTAAATAGGAGCAAAGGCAGGAATTCTGACACTGGCAGGTGAGTGTATCCTGGCTTGAAATCAGAGCATATCCAGCATGGCCTAAAGATTGGGGTTTTTTGGGGGGTACAAGGGGATCAACTAAGAGATGACATTCAGCTCATTCAAGAACTCTGAGGGTTCTCTGACTTCTCCTCCACTTGAAAAGGCAAACATTTCTCCTCCTTGACTGTAATCACCCAATTTAGCTAAAATAAATTTTCCTTCACAAGAGGGTAAGTGGGAGAGTTGGTGGTTTGCATGGACTGAGTCACTGCTCTTGTGGAGAGATCCCACATGAAATATTCAGGGAAATAGGAAACACGAAAGAGGACAGTCAGAAAAGTGTGCTCTTTATGGACATCTATAGATGGAAGAAAGCAATTTTTTCTACTCCCCAGTATTCAGTGAGGGTATATCTATCTTTAACAAACTGTTTTATTTCCAAATAAAACAGTAACAGTTTAATTCTCAGTTTCCACAAAATCATTTATCCTTCCATATTCTTGCCCTTTCACTACAGCACAGGAAGATAAGGCAGTAAAGCCTGTACTGAGGACCAAGAAATTACATCTGTTTCAAGCCAAATATTAAAATGGTTCCGACAGCCTGATAGACAAGAGGGATAATGCTGCCATCATTCTCCAACTCTTAATCTGAAGGGCATTCTGTCAAAATATCCTTAAAATATTTTTAACTTGTTTTACAGAAAGGTGGACAATCTTTCATTACTTCCATCAAAACTTTCATGCTCCTTAAGAATGCATCCAGATTCATGAGGAGCATCTCTGCATGGGCTCCTAAATATGTTCAGATTTCAGATGAGAGGCCAAGCCCAGAGAACCAGTACAGTGTGCACTGGTTATTAAAATTATCAAATAGATGACTGTCCAAATTAAGGTTCAAATGAGATCATATGCTGAAGTCAATAAAGTGGATTTTTATTTAACTGTAAATGTGACATAGAGCGAGAGAGATAGAAAAAAATAGGAAAAGAGAGTGGGAGGAGAAAATGAGAGTGACAGAGAGACAGATTAAACAGAAAAAATATCACCACCAGATAAATCCTGACAGCATCCCATTGGTCCTCTTCTTCTGGTCATCTTGGTGGTGAGGGTCCTGGTCTTTATCTGTTGGGAGTGGTGGAAGCCCATGAAACACAGAGTCATTGGATTTATATTTGCTCAGGTACAGGTGGGAATGCCCAGGTACTTCTCCTAGGACAGGAAGTTTTCTGCTGGATGATGTAATACTTTGGGTCATGGGACACTTTGGGAGTCTTTGACGGTTATGACATCTTCTAAGACGCCTCTTACATCAGCAAAGTGCAGTTCTGGACCATTATGGCCCATCAACAGAGATGAATACTGTCAGGCTACATGTGAATGTGCCAATACTTTTCCCCAGGTGAGGTTTCCTGGCTGAGCCACTTGTATAAGGACCTTGGCATGATAAAAAGCACTATCCAAGTTCATTGGATTTGCCTCTTATCAGCCTGTTCACTTATCTTGCTCAACATTCAACTGTAGCCTCTGGTGATGGGCGATTAAGTGGTCGATTATTTGAGCAATTAACCAGTGACAGTCCAGTCTCTCACCGAGTGAAGATACAAAATGAGTAACAGGAAAGTGCTACAGAGCCAAGGGTAAAACAAGTATGTAATTATTTACAGAGAGCAGATCAGCCCAATTAGACAAGCCAAAGAGATCTCTCCAACCTGGACTTTTGATCACTCTGCTGGGAAATAAAAGACTACTCTAACTTCCACTCTGCCTGGAAACAAGTGTGAAGCCTCCGTATGTGAAGGTGAGAGCCATTTTCCCTGCCAGACTACGTGTGCCAACACAGATAATTCCTCAAACTGTCATCAACTGACTATTTAGGATTTGCTAGGTAAAATCAAAAGCTTAAAGTGCTACCTGAAAGCCAGGAGGCAACAATCCCAATCAGGAAACAATAGGACTAAAATAGCAATAAGAATATCAAGTTTTGTTACAGAGGTAAGGGCAGGAGGGCTATCTTCAGGACTCAGGGCCAGCTCAGATCTGGAGCAGCTGAGGCAGCCCCCATCCCATAGGGAATGCTTGACCATAACCCAGCCTGGCCTACGGCAGCTGCTTTTCAACTGGGGCTCTAATGGCTGATCTACAGAGCACCACGGCCCTGCCCTGGCCAGCCACAGGGCCTACCTGCAAGCCCATGGCCTGGCTTCAGCCCATCCCAAATATGCCTCTTTGACCAAAAAAACAAGCCATAACACCACTACACCTACTTTCCTCACTTCTACACACTGCTCATGCAGGCCATGGGGGTCACAAAGACAGGGGCCCTCAGAAAGGGCCGCTTCAGACGGTGGGCAATGGTTAAAAGCTGCTCTATTTGATTTTCACATGTAATTCAGTGGGCCTGTGCCCTGAAGAGCTGCCAGGCTGGTGCTGTTTAGCTCCTTGCTGAGGCACAGTGTATTTGTGTCATTTGTACACGGCTTATGTCGCAAGGTGGCAAATCTGCAGAGAACCACTACCCCCTCTCAAATAAACAATCAAACAACACTGATAAGTCATGAGGCCAGATCCACTGGATGCAAAAGTGACTTGTTCATTGCTTCCAGGAGTGTTAGCAAGAGTCACAACCACTTAGCAGAGCTAAGCAGCTCCCGGTGAGTGCTGCTCGTGGCAGTGTGTATGGCAGGGACGCCGGCAGCCACTCACAGGGTGTGAGCTCTCAGGGTGCCCGGAGCTGCTCACAGCAGCAAACTCAGCTTTTTTGGGAGCATTATCTGCCCCAAACAGGGCAGAGCCCAGCAGCAGGAAAAGATTCCTCAAGTTTTTTGGCCACCTAAGGAGACACGGTTATTTGCATCAAATTAGGGAAAAGGGAATGGCCTGTGATAAACATATACTGCATCAGGACAGGAATTGCATCCTCATATGTACATTTAGTTGAGACAATAATGAAAAAATTGAAAAGCACAAAATTGGGGAAAAAAGGGGTTTTTATTATGATCATATTCTTACTTGATATTCTCAAATTCATACCTATGAAATATACTTCTTTTAAAGACCATCATTATAAAAGCCAGAATGTTCCTTGACTCTTGATGTATTTAGTCTCTGAGTTACTATTATGCTGTGTCCTGAGTGTCACCTGCTTCCCTTCAGCATCAATGAAGACATCAATGAAGAAGTTTGCTACGGAGATCCCAGAAGGTAAATGAATCACTGTTCATAACTATTATTTGGCTGAAAGGTGAGGAAAACCTAGAGCTGTGTAAATCCCCTCCCTGCAATCTTGCCTTGTTTCCTTCTGCCATCTTGTGGCCCTAAAAGTTTAATTCTACTCTAGTTAAAGCCATTATCCTAGTCTGACATGCAGTGAAGCACCAAGTCATTCCCTATCCCACATTTATGAGCTTATTCCCTCTCAATGTTCAGAGTCACCTTTTGTCACTGCCCTGGGAAGTGTGGAATCACCATCTGGGAAGGTATTTAAAAGACATGTAGATGTGGTACTTAGTGACACGGCTTAGTAGTGAGCTTGTCAGTGCTAAGTTAATGGTTGAACTGGGGATCTTAAAAGGTTTTTTCTAACCTAAATGATTCTATGATTATATGTTAGAATACGGTAACAGGTACTCCATCCATTTCCAGTATTTGGTGATAAGTCTGAAATAAAATGTTCCTGTCAACAGGTTGGAAGATGTTCAGACTGACAACAGAAGATTAGATTGGATTAGAAATATGTTTTATGGGCAATGTACCAAACCATAAATTAAAACTTGTCTAGAATAACTGATTGTTTCTTTCTGTAATTTTTTCTGAAGGGAATGATAAACTGATATAGAGGTGGAAGAGATAATGTCTAGCAAGAAGAAACTAGGAGTACCCACAGGCAGACTTGGAAACACTGAATAAGGATCAGCAGTGACAGAAAAGAGCTGTGGTGTAAGACAGGAGCAGAGTCTACCCAAGGCTTCACAGCAAGTAGGAAAAAATTGAATTTCCTATTTCCAATATGAGGACAGGACACAGGTGCCATGGAGAACAAAAAGGCAGATAGTGGAGCAGCAACAAAGAGCTCTGTCCCAGTTCCAGAGGAGAGACTTTCAAGTACACCAGACATCACAGTGATGGCTGGGACTGTACAATATTGTGCCCAACCATGCAGAGAGGCTGCCTCTCCTCAAACACACCATAGCTATGACTCCATGTGCTGGTTCCAGCTCAGCCACAAGAAGTATTTAACATCAGCAGAAGATATGTCTCTACAAACAGTTTATTGCATCCAGCAGCATGCAATCTCACACACCAGTCTGCTTTATCCCAGCTGGAGACATCTGAGATCCCTGGAGAGCTTTCGGCATCAGATCCACACATCTTGCTTACCTATTACCAGGGGTAGCTTGCACCAGCCACACAGGCCAGTGTCAGCAAAAGTTATTGACGGAATCCTTTTCCTTTAGAGGGCAGGCAAAGACTGAGTACAACTCATGTCTTTAGGGTCTGGATTAATGCACACAATGCACTGAAACCAGGAATATATAAGTTGAATGCTTTTAAGATTACCATTCTGGCGAGAAAAAGGCAGGGAAGAGAACATCCCTAAATTCTTTGCAGTGAATTTAATAACTCCAACATTTACACTCATCCTGTGTGACAGCATGTCTATCAGAAGAAAATATTGCTAATATAAAATAAGGCACCTGGAAATTAGGAAAAGACAACACTAAGTTATGAGTTATGTGATGGCATATGTACTTCTGAGCAATGTCCAAGGCTCCTTATGACAATAGGAAGCTGTCCCTTAGATCAGTCTTCCCTTGTTTTCTCTGTAAGGCAAGGACTGTTCAATATTTAGAAATATTTCTACAGACCAACAAACCCACAACAGCTTTAGTTTATAAAAGCAATTGTCATTAGGTATTTTATTTTTAGCCTTGTTTCTGTGGACAGATGTAATTTTTTTTATAAATTGTCTTAATGGATTATGATCTAATATTTTCTCATATTTTACAGCCTTCCAGACTGATTGAATTTCAGGCTAAAATGTAGCTTTGTAGATTACTCTTACCTCATACTACAGAATGAGGTAAAATGATGTGAAGATGTAAGTAGATGAGTCTTCCTTTATCTCTGTCCCAAAGTGATGCTAAGCTAATGAATTAAATGAAGTTTTCTGCAAGTAAGTAGTCCCCAGTCCCACACTCTTCTTAACATGTAATGTTGCATGAGTTCAGTCACAGAATCACAGACCAATTCAGGCTGGAATGTACCTCACGAAGCCTCTAGTCTGACCTCCTGCTCAAAGCTGGTTTATATAAATATTAACCTGAACTACAGCTGTAAGTATGTGAAGAGGTTCCCCAGAAGCCATTCTTGAAGCTCCTTCTGATGTGCGGTGTTCACATTTGCATGAGCCACTGTGAAGTGTTACAGGATCCTGCCTCTGGGTGTCAGCATTTGCCCTCATCTGGAGACACTTACAAACTGTCCTTAAAATCACCCGTCTCTAAAGAGCCATGAAGCCAGACAGATTCCAGTTATCATTCTGAATTTGTCTGAACTGTTTGATCTGTCTTATGAGAATTTTCAAGAAAGCTAGAATAATCAAGCTAAATCAGAAAATTACATTCTCTGTGTGATTGAGAAGGGATTTTTTTTTCAGGATTTCACTTCTAAGATGAAAGGGAGATTCAATTCTGAATTCACCTTTTTTTTCTCTAACATTCATTCAGACTGCAAGACTTGAGCAAGAAAAAAGAGAAGAAATATAACAGGTTTGAGCAGCTGCTGTGCTACCCACTTACAGATTATACACTATCAGATAAGCAAAAGTTATACACAGCTTTTCATTTTAAGCTAAAGCTTACCTCTGGAGACAAGATCTGCATGAGGCTGCATTATTCCAGGTGTCATTATGGCCAGATGGTGGAGACAAAAGCTACAGAAAGACCATTTTGCTCTTCACCAGTGTAGTCAGTCAAGGCCATCATGGGGAGGAAGAGCAGCAGAGTAAAGAAGGAAGAGAATGGTGACTGTTTAAACGGAAGGACCATAATTCCTATCTAATGCAGCAAACCTTCAGCCTCTCTCTTGGTGCACACAGTAAGCTCTCAAGCCCTGCAGGGGCACAGTGTGTCTTCTGTAGGCTCAGTCATAGAGGGTTCCTCATAACACCCAAATCTTAGAGACACACAAAAGATTTGAAGGAGCTCAACACCCCATGTGACCAGTTGTCTGCTTTCCTGGGGCTCCTGATACGTGAGCTTGGAGGCATTGTCAAAACTTCTCCAGATGCCAGCAACTGGGTATAAGCATATCCTGTGGAAATCTGTCTGCCTAGAAGATTTTGCTTATTATTTAGACACATTTTGACACATAGAATAATAAAATATTTTGGGTTGGAAATTTAAAAATATGACTAAGAGCACCCTCCAGACAGTTCTTGAACTCCAGCCAGCTTGGTGCCATGACCACTTCCCTGGGTAGGCTCTTCCAGTGATTGGCCACTTCCTTAGGGGAGAAACTTTTCCTAAGGTCCAAACTGAACCTGCTAGGACACAGCTTCACTCCATTTCCTTGTGTCCTATTGCTGGTCACCAGAGAGAGATCGGCACCTCTCCCTCCACTGCACTGCCTGAGGAAGTTGCAGGCTGTGATAAGATCACTCCCCAGCCTTCCTTTCTTCAAGCTGTGCCAACTATGTGACCTCAGCCACTGCTTGTAAATCTTGCCCTTGGGGACTTTCACCACCTTGGTGGCCCTTCTCTGGACACTCTCTAAAACTTTGTGCTGTGGAGCCCCAAACTGCAAACAGCACTCAAGGTGGGGACGCACTAGAGGGACAATCACCTCCCTTGACCAGATGGCAATGCTGTGCTTGAATCCAACAGTACAATGTATAATCCAATGATCTCCACTGTAAAAAAACAAACAAGCAAACAAACAAACAGCTCACCAAAAAATCACTGCAAGGAAATTATTTAGTTAAGATTGAATTTCCTGACAAAATAGAAGCAATAATTCATGCATGCAAACCAGAATGGTCCTGTCCTATGTGGATTTATATTCATACCACCATACATTAACAAGTTCAATCTGACAAACACAGTATGCTTTTAGAATGGTGCCTCCTGAAGCATGACATACAGTTTTATGCTGGAATTAATGAAAATTTCTTCAATTTTTATTCATTGCATTCAGATGTGTGCTAAGACAATAAATGCCTTAGAAAGAGTGAACATTCAAAAGCCCCTGTTATCTTCTGCATTGAAAGACACTTGTTTTCAGATCAGATTCAATGCATGACATTTACTGGGTAACTCTGTCAGGCATTGTTGTTTTGTCTACATAATTTTGCCAGAAGAAAGAGTCAAATAAATAAATAAATAAATAAAACAAAAAAAAACACCACCAACCAAAAACCAAACAAACAAGAAAATAAGCAAACAAACAAACAAACCCCAAAATGCCAAAACCCTGACATTTATGTAAGAGGAAATCCATACCAGATTAAATGTATTCATATTTAAATTAAAGATTGTGGATCACTATTACTATAGCCCAATTTACCTCCTTTCAATCCTTCATTAAGCTGGTTTGGATTTACAGGTGCTTTTATAACTTCCAAATATAATGAAAATGGCGTAAATGTTCCTATATTAAGATCAACTGTGAACATACTTTTCTGCTATGCAGCTGTCTCTGACTTTTTGAACAAAATTAGAGATCACTTAAGAAAAGTGGGTGTAAACAAGCCTATAGAACTAGATGAGATGTGTTTGTGGGTACCAGCTCTGCCATTTGCTGTTGTATGGCCACTCTAAGTCATCATTGTAAGGACACAGAAGTTAGGTGAAATCCCCAGTGACTGTAATAAAGGCAAATGTAGCACACATCTTCAAAGGGCAAGGAAAGAAGAAGCCTGTTGGCTTAATATCTGTCCACAGGAAAATAAGGAGGCAAACTTTCCTGGAGGACATTTCCAGGCACAAAAATTTGACTGGGAGCAGCCAGCACAGATACCTCACACTTGAAAAGCCTGATGGCTCTCTATTATGAGATGAATGGGTCATAGAATAGCTGGAAACCTGTATAAGTGCCTTTAGCAAGGCATAAGTAGTCCATAATAACCTCACAGCCAAACCTAAGAGGTAGACTGGAAAGTCAGCATTGCTTTGAACAGCTCTCAGGATCTGCCTGTAGTCATGACTTTATTATCATTTTCTTCAGCAGCAAAGGAGCATTAAGCAAATGCTTAATTTCAGTGAGAAAATTAAAGTGAGTTACTAAGTTCTGATGTTCCTCAATGCATCACAGTGCATGAAAATACAGTCTCTACTGAAAAACAGCCCCTACGAAAAGCTTGAGGAAAGCCAGACTGCCTGAACAAATGGAATATGATTTAGTGATTGTGACCTTTTCTTACTATCAGCTACTTCTGTCTTCCATTAAGACTTTTTAGATTACAGGGTGAGGGTTGGGGTAGGAGTTTATAGATAAATTTATGGTCTGATAACTGCTACCCTACTTTTCTCATATTAACTGTGAATGTAAGAGTAGAAAAAATACAGCACTGAATTCAGAACAACCCTATATCAAGGATGGCCACCACATTATAATTTAAAAGAAATGCTGTCAAATATTTTTAAATACACTTTAGTCTAAAGGCAGAATATCTGGGACATATCATTCTGCAATTAATAAAATTGCAGATAATATACAGAACTGATATGCTTATGAGTGGAAATAGAAGTGCTGCTGAAACAAATTGGCTACAGACAAAACCAGCTCAGAAGAGTCAGTAAGAAGATTCTCTGGGTGAAGGTATCTTCAGATCAGCTTACACAGCAGAACTCACATCAAGAGTTATCAGGTTCAGAGGTCTCTGTGTTACATAGCACCTGAACAAAAGGGTTTAATGAGAAGAGAGATACCATCCACACACCTAAGATTTTTTTTTCCAGTTATGAATACAATAGAGGTTGCATGAGGGTGGACTTAGAGATTTTCTTCACAGAACATAGGCATTTTGTATGATGATGAAAAGATAAAAAGAAAACACTTGAAGGATTCCCGTTTCCTGTCAGTGGAGAAGGGATGATGAAATCCTATGGAAACACTGGAAAAAACAGCAGGAAATTCTATGGCTTTGTTTTCACTGTGGTGTTAGAAATGGTTTTGATTACTGAGATGGACTACAGGTTTTGCACATAAATAACATCTTTGATCTAAAATGCAACTGCTGACAGGTAGAAAGTCTGATCAGTGTTCAACTTTTCTCACTCGCTTTTCTCTGTTTGCCTGGTTTCTTTGAAGTTTAGTAACATACTCCTAGCATGCCATCACCATCACTTCATATAAAAAGCACAGGAATCCAGACTAGTCATGATAAATTATAAATAAGCTAAGCAATATTTCTTTCAAACAGACTGCAGCTTGGGGTAAGGTGTATCCATCCACCTGCCTGGCAAAAAGTACATTTATTCAGCTTTGTATTTTTCTAATCTTCTTATAAAATAGGAGGGGAAATTTATTTCTGGACAATACTCACCAAGTCTCACTAGGACTTCACAGCAGTATTTGGCATGAGAGGAAAACATATACCACATTTCCCTTCATTCTAAAGGGATTGGGAAAGTAAAAAGTTAAGTAAACTCAATATTTCATTGAAGAAAGGAAGACTTTTTTTCTCATTACTTTGGTTCTTAACTTTACAGCAAATACCTACCTTCTTTGTATGCATGCACCTTCATTAAACTATTAATATTTTCACATATTGTTTTACAGTTTGTGCTTTATGGGAATTTAGAACATTTTATCTCTCATTTATCTGATTTTAAATGTTTGGTTACAGTAGCACCAAAGTTCACTTTGACTGATTCAAAGAAGTGCACAACTTCTAAATTTGGTAACAAGAAGATTCCCAGCTTTCTTAACAGCAAGTGATTGAAGTCTCCAGAAAATCTTTTTTTTCTTTCTTTAGTGTGTAAGCAGTATAAATCTGCTCAGACGCTGAGACTGACAATTGGAAGCTGATAGGAGCAGCTAAGGGAGCTGGGGGTGTTTAGGCTGAAGAAAATGAGGCTCAGGGGGACCTTATCACTCTCTCCAACTCCCTGAAAGGAGCTTCCAGTAAGGTGGGATTTGGTCTCTTCTGTGAAATAACAAGTGATAGGACAAGAGGAAATCACCTCAAATTGTGTCCAGGGAAGTTTAGGTTTGATATTAGGAAACATTTCCTCCCTGGAAGCATTGTAAAGTATTGGAACAGGCTGCCCAAGGAAGTGGTTGAGTCACCATCCCTGGAGATAATTAACAGATGTGTGGCACACAGGGACATGGTTTAGTGGAGGACTTGGGAGTGCTGGGTAACTGGCTGGACTTGATGATCTTACAGGTCTTATACAAACTCAACAATTCTACGATTCCATTTCAAATGAAATGAGCTCACAGAGCAGGTCATATTCTAAAGATCTCATTCCTTGTCAGTAATCATTTTCATCTGAGTCAAACTGAAACACGAAAGCTCTGCAGGGCTACTACCATCAGGAGGTATGAGACATCAAAACACATATCAGACTGACAGATGTGGAAACTGAAATCCTTGCTCTTCCACTGAAATATAAGATAAGCCATTACTGGGGAAGCTTCTCACAAGTATGGTTCACTTATCCAAACAAGTGATCTGCTTTGGTGACGAAAGGCAGTTGTTTATGTCACCTCCACTGAGATTATCAGCAAGTGTAGGAACACAACTGGCTGGGATGAATGGTGCTTTAGCCTCCGTGGCATATACAGGAGGCATCTGAGACCATGGAAAGCGGGATACTGAAAGGGAGATACCTGGTCAGGTTATGGTGAGAAGAGTGTGGTCATGGGAGTTAGGATGCTAATGGAATTATTCTATAATAGGTCATGTTTCTGCTTCCTGTTCTCAGTTGGTTCAGGACCTGTCACATATAAGGTCCTGTTCCGAGTTCACGTTCTTGATTGCAGCCCTGCCCTCAGAATACCCCTATATATTGCTATGTTCACCATGCCCCTGGTCTTTGGATATTGCCCCTCAGATCATGCAGTTTCCACGTCTGTTATTTTGCTATTAAAGTACTTTATTTTTAGGGCAAGTCCATCGTTCCCATCCCTCTATTTTTGCCACTTTCCCCCTGGCTGGACTGGACTCAGGGTTGCAGCAAGCCAGACTGCAACAAGTGCATCTGTGTTTTTTATCCTTTTTCTCTCTGTCATAATACAAGCTCTTCTGGTAGTGTATTAAGCATAGGTGATTAACTTGCTTCACTTGCTTGTTTTCCTTTATCTTCAGTCATTGTGTTCAACCTAGAAAATTAAATTGCTTTTTAGACTCTTTGAACCCAAGTGTTTTAGTAGTTTGAGAACAAGAGACAAATGTTTTAAACTTGGTGTGATTTTCTGTGGGAAGTCAGCACTCAGTTGAAACTTCTTAGATGGGTTTGTAATGTTCATTGCCACTAATTCCATGGTGGTAGGTACCAATATGAGCTTCCCAAGCTTTGGGAGCTTCAGGTCCATTGAGGGATCATGGGACTACATCAGAGCTGCAGAGACAGCAGAAAAATGTGAAAAATAGAAGTAATCTGGAAATGGTTGAGACAATGTCAGTGAAGAATCCAGCAGTGATCTTCACTAGGGGACTGAATTAGGCAGTCACAGGTATAATGCTTCTAAAATATTGCACCGAACTGTCCAGAATTGCTCAGTTTCTGCCTGTTCATTCACTGGCAGGATGTATGCTAATAATTACAATTTTTCTGACAGTCCTGTTGCCATATGTGGTAAAGCTCAAATAACTCTCTATCACCTGTTACAACATACCATCCTAACCTATCTGCAGGTAGGTGTTAAATTGGTTTGTAAAGAAACAGCTAATTCTTGTATTATCCTGTAAGTCAAACTTCCAATCACTATCTGGTTTATTGTTGCCTCCTGGGAGTACTCATACAAAATTATCAAATTATTCTGAATTTCTACTAACTCCTTTAAACAAGGCTGCAATATCACATGATACAAAGGAGCTAAGGAGGAAGAGAATGGATGTCTTTCCTCTGCCCTTCAAAATAAAACCATCCTCTTTTTGCACTACTGATGAAGTTTGAATTCCATGCTCTGGTCTGAAGCCAGCTCCTCAGCTTCTAGGGAATTGATACATATTTATCTTTGATCAGTTTTTCGGTGAACCTGTTGCAGGAGGAGCCTTGGGCAACAGCTAAATGTATCACAGAATCATAGAATGATTTTTCTTGGAAGGAACCTTGAAGATCATCTATTTCCAATTCCCCTGTCATCTCATGAGTTTCTGAGACAGGGCTAAAACTTGTGGTACACAGCTTGAGAATGTGAACCCCTTTTCAGTGGGGCATGAAAAGGTGGGAGCTAGACCAAAGGTATTCCAAAGAACAAAAAGCCTCTGCAACCTATGAATACCTGTTACGTTTTTTAAACTCATTAAAAATGTTAACCCCCAAAAAGAGGTAAAAGGAACTTTCTAGTGTGAAATGTGTTTGTTCAAATTGAAGCACCCTGGTGACCTTAGCTGGTCACCAGATACCCAGCAAGTCATCACTCTCTCCTCAGCAGGATGCAGGGAGAAGAAACAATGAAAGCTCATAAATTGAGCTAAGGACAGGGAGATGATTCACAAACTAGCATCATGGGCAACAGAGACATGACTTCAGTAAAAATAATTTTATTTATTGCCAGTTAATAACAGTAGGAAAGTAAGAAATATAAAGAATATAAGAAAGTAAGAAATATAAAAACAAAATTAAAAACACATCCCTTCTTCCCAGCCTTAGCTTCACTCCTGACTCTTTTACTTTCTCTGCCCCAAGTAGATCAGGGAGTTGGGGCATGCAGGTTGAAGACAGTTCACAGCTCATAACTTTTTCTCTGCTGCTCCTTCCAGTCCATCATTTCACTGCTCCATCATGGGGCACATCCTACAGGATACAGTCCTTCAGAAGCTTCTCCAGTGTTGATCCTTTCCACAGAGAACAGTTCTTTGAGAACAAACTGCTCCTGGGTGGGCACTCCACACATCCTGCCAGTGATTCCTTCTCCTGCATGGATCCTCTCCCACAGGCCACAGCTCCTGCCAGGAATCTGCTCCACTGTAGGTTTCCATGGGCACATCCCCCTCCTCTCGTGCAGGGTCCTCCCTGAGCTGCAGGGGGACGACATGCAGCACCACAGTCTTTTCCATGGGCTGCAAGTGCCTGGGGCCCATCCTCCCTCTTCTTCTTCACTGACCTGTTTTTCTCACATTCTGTTTTTCTCACTCCACTTTTTAACCTTTCTTAAACACATTATCACAGAGGTGCTACTAACAAAGCTTAAAGGGCTCAGCTCTGGCCAGTGGCTGTTTTGGAGCTCTCTGGAACTCGCTCTGTCTGACATGGGGGAAGCTTCTGGTATCTTCTCACAGAAGCCGCCCCTTCAACCCCCCTGCTCCCAAAACCTTGGCACATATACAAACATAGCGCTGCTAATAACATCTGGCTTAGAGATTTATTCTCAAATGCTTTATTCATTGAATTCTCAGGCAAAATTGCTGCCTATCTGTCCTGGTTATAATCCAGCACAGTGCTTTGAGTAGTAGCAGATATTCTCTTACAAGAAAAAGCTACCCTATTATTATTAATATTACTATTGTTATTCCTTTAAAGTCATCATAAGATGTGTTTGCTTGAGTGAGCATTGTGATCTGTGAACATTTTGTATTTTATAAAAATAGGCTACCCTCTTTTCCCATTGCTGCATGGAGGCTTCCTGAAGATGAGACTGGCATAATAAGGTCAGCACTGCTGGGTAGTGTAACAAACTTGTCACTAAATGTTAGTTTCAAAAACAGCATCTCAGAAACCTTTTCTTTATTCTCCTCGCTTCTTAAGACATGCAGTTTCATGTGTCACCACTTGGTATGTTCATCAGAAAAAATACACACAGTTTAAAAAAGAAATGTAATTAAAGCATTTCATTAAAGCCATGAAAAGACTCAGAATCTAGTCATTAGACGAAGCAAGTACAGGCAGCTCTACATACTTAATTTTCTGTGCATACTAGCAATAATGTCTTTGGGGGTGAATTTCTGGCATATTTATCACCATCATATCTAGGACCTATAGGTTAAATCCTTGACCATGTATAAATTCTCTTTTTGATGCTTCGGTGAAAGATTCACCATTACAGAAAAATACTATGCAAATCAGATTACATTTTCCTGCCTTAGGGATTCCAATCCTTCTGCCCATTGGCCACGTCAACATTCTCTATACAGACATAGTAGGAAATTCCAGAAAAAGAAGGAATGAAAATAGTAAAATAATGAACACCTTACAATACACAGAGAGAGAAAAGAGATTAATTTGCCAGGGGAAAGAAATGAGAAAGGTGCCAATAGAAGGACAAAATCTGGAAAAAATGTGGAAATGAATGAGTCACACTTCCTTATATTCTAAATACAATCATTATATTCAGAAACATAAGCAAAGAGAAAGGTCATAGCTCGAGTTGTGGGGTTTTGCATCATGTTCAGCCCTTGGTGTGTGCAAACTTGAATCTCAGGCATGTGTTATGCGAAATGTGGTGCCTGTATACAAATTTACTGCACTAACCATGGAAGAGCATGTATGAAACTCCTTGTGGTATATCAGCTCAACTGTCCAACTGCTGAGCTCACATTTTCTGCATCCCAGAAGTCCTGGTGAGCATGATGGTAAGTCTGTGCTATAAAACACTGAGAGGTACACCATAGTATACATACACACTACCAGTTATCTGGGTACTGCTTGGCTTGGAGAAAAGTGGAGAAATCTGGTGTGTGCATAGAGCAGGCTCAGTCTGCTGACAAGGAGCTACACAGATGTACCCACCAATAACCGG
Organism: Pyrgilauda ruficollis; assembly: GCF_017590135.1. NCBI lineage: Eukaryota > Metazoa > Chordata > Aves > Passeriformes > Passeridae > Pyrgilauda > Pyrgilauda ruficollis. Next base: position 12,493,638 of record NW_024523822.1, on the reverse strand, counting down.
GTTCCAAACCACTGGATGCTTTTAAAATATTGTTTAGAAAATACCTTTTCTCCATTGGTATTTTCAGGTAATTTAATTTGAACCCATTTCTGCTTTCCTCTCTGATGAAAAAACAACAGATTTTTCCAAGTGATTCACAGAGGTCGTTGTGGGTAACATACTGTCTAATCCACCTCCTTTCACTGAGCAACAGGAAAATTTACAGCTGAGCTTCCTGAGTGGGGAGGGAACAGAAGGAATCTAAAAGCATGCAATGTCACCTAACTCTTTATTCAATAAGAATAAATTCAGAATTCATTCCACAGTCTCTTCAACAGGTAGATTTATGGCTTTTACATTAGTGGTGGCTTAGCATTCTGACATAAAATTTGCCTTGTTTATTCAGTCTTGTCTAGCAGTACAGGACTGCTCTGCAATCTCTGTATTTCCAGAGGGTTGAGGGAAGAAGCAAGGTTCTGTTTGGAGACAGCACAGAAAAATTCCTGAGGCAAGAGGCTGCATAGCAATAGGAACAGTGCATGCTCAATACTGAGCCCTCATCCCTGCCGCTCCGTTACCATGGAGATGGCACGGCTGCTCCACGGCTTACTCTGCTATCTCCACAGCTGCAACAGGAGTTTTGGGGGGGTGCATGTGCACTGCTCCTCGCACCTTCTCTGTCCTTCACAAACACTGCAGGACAAACTGATTGTTGTTCAGTTTGTGCTTAGGTTACGGTCTGTTAAAGATCACTGCTGTGTTTAAGAATATCTGTGTCAGTGCATCCTAGGACTGTGTGAAGCTCAAGAGAAAAAACCTACAATCTTTAAACACATGCACCTCTAAAAATACTACTGTGAATTATCTCATTTCTGCCCAAAAGCCTACAGACAGGATATCTTATCCACCCATTTCTGAGAACTTCATATATACATTCAATTTAACGTTTGGGTGCGAAAACCATTATAATTAACGTACAAGAAAATGTACATTTATTGAGTATTTTGTGTTCTAGGGCTACAGTGAGGAAGAAAGGGAGGAGAGTCAAGAAGCTGATGACTCCAGGAATGAAAAAGATGCACATGGCAAGGAGCCAAGGAGCCATCTCTCTTGTTGTGCTAAAAACATTTTAGCTAACATATTGAACAGAAAAGCAGGTCATAGGATGATTTCTTTTTATGCACAGAACTTGACAGGCTGCACTTGTTCAGAAGTATGTCTGCTTTTTTGAAAGCCATTTCGTATTTCAAGATTGGAGAAGCAGCTACAACCCTATCGATAAAAACCAATTTAATGTGCATGTGAATACTTCAACAATAATATCAAGTACTGCTTTAAACAGAAATAATCAAGACCATTTATTCTTAACCAGGACTACTATATATTCAGGTTTTTACACTGAAAAAAAATAACTTTTTCTTTCCCCTGAACTATCTTGCCTGCATGGAATTTTAATATTTGCCCTTTTGTTTTAAGTTTCGCCTGAATAATACTTGAGTTCAGAAGAAAGGGCTCAAATTACTCTGCATGCACTATATGACAGCAATGAGCTCTGGTCTTTCATCAAGAGCCAAAATCTAGCAAGCAGGAAAATCAGGAGATTTTCTCATGGATGTGCTCCACAGCCAGAGGTTCATGTGCAATAAAGGCAGAGTTTTTGAGAAAACATCAGTACTTCTACCCATCACTAAGCAACCGAGCAGCACTGGAATCATCCAAGAAGCTTTAGAAAGACTATCTGATCAGCTTACATGTTATTTTTTTGGCCCTGTTGAATTGTGTTATTTGCTATCACAGCTGCTGGCATTTGCTATATAGACTCAACCCTTTAAACAACATAAGATGTAAATAATATTTTGCTTATACCTCTTCATTTCTGCAATTCACATCATCTGCCCTGGAGCACAAGTTTTTTGAAGCACATTCTCTGACTCATCTAAGTGAAATACTCAGGTTATGCCACAGACAAAATTTATCTAATGTAACAGTGAGTGGACCTCAGTGTATATACAGTACACTTTGCTATGTTATGTGTCTTCTGCTGTCCAGAGCCCTCTCGACGATACATTCAGAGAGGTGCAAATCACTCAGCTCTTCTATTCAGGATGTCCAAGGGTGAGTCTATTTCCCATTATCATCAATCATGCTCCTTGCATAAGCGCGGTTCCCGTAAGACTGGAGTCTGGTTTGCATCCCATTAAGACTAATGGCCGTGGCACGCATACATCGTGCTCGCTTCCGAGCGCTCGGAGCGCGGCGCTGCCCCGCGGAAGGGGCGCGGTCGCGGGCCGGGCGCGCTCCGCCGGGCGCTGTCCGCGGTGCTGGAGACGGAGCACGGCCACGGCCGCTCTGCCCCCAGGCACCGCGGCATCAAGAGGGAAAACCTTTCGGCAGTCTCTCCCGCACTGATTTAAAAAAAAAAATATATATATACTCTGGCAGAACATTAATTCGTATATCAACATCTTGATATGATATTGCCTCACACGGGGTGGACTAGATGATCTTTCAAGGTCCTTTCCAAACCAAACCATTCCAGGATTCTATGAATATTAAAGCGATTAAAACAGTGCTAATCCTTCCCAAAACAGACCCCTTTTGATATCAATGTCGCTAGAATAAACTAGCTTTCTCCAGCATAAGTGCAGGCACCTACTGCCATGATTTTTCCTCTGACTTTTCAAAATCTGATGTGGGTTTAAACTAAATAATCATATTTACGTTGTGGAAGGGTTCTTGTGATCAAGTGTCAGCAATTAGCTGGTTTTAACAGTGCACTTCAAGAGATTCCATGCTCCTTCTTGAAAACAGGACAACATCAAGGCTGAACTGAAGAAGAAACCTGGATTTCAGGTGATATTCTTTTCCCTCTGGAATTAATAAAGTATTTCAAAGAGATGTGAGAAAGACGAGATCAAACACCTGAGTCAATGAAGCACTTAAGACAGCAGCTACTTCCACAGGGGGATTGTGACTCATTTATATGGGGACCCTCGGAATTTCAAGAAGAGACTTATTAGGAAGATAAATGGGATATGAGAAGCTGTTCTCTGGCTGGCAAGTGGCCAGAAAAGGACATGAATGAGATTCACATAAAACAAGGGCAATAAAGTAGTCACACACATAAGCAGGAAAGTGCAGGAAAACACTCCTGAGGCAAAGAAAACAAGATGGAAATCCCCCAAAACAGAAAGGGCTACCTAGACTGTAGACATGGAAAATCCCCAAGCAACTGAGGGTAGATAAGAGTGTCTCTAGAGAGTAGGACAGCAATTAAATCCACTGCTATCCTCTGATTTAACTGTTACTTTTCATATCTTTTTACCCATTACTTAGGAGTTTGTGAATATTTACTAATGAGTGAAAAGCTGAATGTCAATGTAATCAACTTTCTTTCTACTTACAATCTTCAAAGCATGGGAGTAAATTCATTAAAAGTATGGATATTTTTTCCCAATCCCAGCTGTGACACTTGCCATGGGACAGATGGCACTGTCCAAACCAGAATTCACTGATTTATGCCTCATAGGATTAAATTACTCAAATACTATCATGGACTTAATGAATAAAAGAAAAAGGACAAAAAAAAAAAAAAAGTGTTCTTAATTTTACATTGCTTTTCCTTGATTCACATCATCTCCTTACACCTGTTTTTACATCTTTTTCATTTTAAACAATCTGTGTTCTTCACAAAAGGGGTATAGTACTCCAGGAAAGGACTGACATGTCTGATTCACACTGTCTTTGAGACAGCTTCAATGGAGTTGATAGAAGCATGTTAAGAAATTGATAGAATTAGTCAACAATCAAATCTTATTTTCATTGCTTGAATATGCTTGCACAAGAATTTCTTGGAAGGGCAACAAACACTACCATGCACTACCATGGCCAAGGCTTTTATATCCTTCAGCTTCACTTATTCATGCCCTGAACTGCTGCTGGTTTCTGCCCACATTCACTCTGAAAGGGTGCAGCACAGCAGTTCTGATTTTATTAACAGGATATTTTTTGCTAGAAGCTCTTTGTCAGATCAAATCGTTGCTTTTCAAAGTAGCAGGAGCAGTGTGTAAGTAGCAGGCTTTCCATTAGCATTCTGCCTAGAACAAAGGTGCAGTTCAGCAAATAAGGACTTAGTGCATGTCTCTTTGTTTTCTGTTTGGAAAGGGTGCAACAGCCGCATGTTAAGTGTATTTAAACAGCTTTATTTTTTGGATCCAGACCAAAAAGGAAAATATATTTCACCAGTGTATCCAAGACAGGGTTCTCAAAGAAGAACACAGCTGTTGCTGGGCTAACTCATCTCTTCTCAAAAGGCAAGTATTTTCTTGTTTAAATTGTGAAGGCGATTTATTGTTCCTATTGAACTGGCACTGCTGGTTGCAGCTCTGCTTGCTTTCCTGAATCAAATCAGCAGGACTCGTTCCAGACAGCAGCACTAAAACGATTAAGAAAATAATGCTTGTGGGAGGGAACTAATTTTGGAAATTCTTCATGTTCATAGCTCAAAATAAATCAGCAATCAAGAAATCAGCATGTTTCATCTCAAAAAGTAACACATAAATCTTAATCTCTGTTACAATAATCCTTAAAATATTACTTTTGATACTTTTTACCCTTTAGAGATCATTTCATGCTAGCTGATTTTAGTAGTCTTTATCAACATAGGCAGCATTTTGAGATGGTGAAAAACAGCCCAGATATCTTGTACAATCCAGCATAACTATACAGTGCCTGACAGACAAACAATAGTTATTCATTTGATTGCAGATCCCACATATATTTATTTATTTAATCTTTTTTTAAGAATTTCTATTATTTTTCCAGAAGTGAAAATTTTATTGGAAAGGTCTGACATAAAAAAAAAAAGGTGTAAATGGTCCTTAGTTTTGAAGTGTATAAAGAAAATATTTCTTTGCCAAGAGGGTATTCAGACACTGAAACAGGGTTCCTAGAGACGTTGTGATACCTGTCAACGCTCAAGAGGCATTTGGACAAGACTTTTAATATTCTTTAGCATTTGGTCAGCTCTGAAGTTGTCAGGCAATTGGATAAATTACTGTTGTAGATGCCCTTCAACTGAACAACTTAATTCTGGCCTAGTCTGGTCTAGTCTATATAATTACTTTATTTGATGTAAAATTTTTCTTCTTTTCTTTTTATAAAATCTTGATATTTAACGTCAAAGAGTTAAATCCAAAGTATCTCAGGAGGTCAAAATGTGTAAATAGGAACGTTAACTGTGCTCAACTCATGAGGCCCAACTTTGCCTAACTGCCAAGGCAGCACGTTCTCCTTTGGAGGTGCGGGCTCACAAGCAGAGCACATCATTCTGTGTTTGATTCTGAGCTCTTCGTGGTGCTCAGCATGCACTTCAGAAGAGCAGCATGTTCTCTCTCGTGCTGCTCTCTCTGACTTGATCTGTTGAGGGTGTACACTGAAGCTCATTACTGTTACTTTATTCCTTGATGTTAAGTAGTAAATGTGCTACAGGGCGGAAAGGAATAGCAACAAATTTTTACGGGAAGAGCCTATGATCTTGAATAAAATGTAGGCAGCGCCACCCCAGACAGGTGCCCTAGTTTTTGCTGTCATAAACTTGCACACAGGAATAGTCAGGCTTCCTTTTCTGTGCTATCTTCACAGGAGAATGAAAGCTGAAATTCCCATTTTTATTTTAAGTTCCCTATGTCAAGGATGCCCACAGCCATGTGCTTCACAGAGCCACACTCACATTCTGCTGCACTCCAGTTAGCCCTGCTTAAGTCAGCATAAATAAAATGCATGACATTGAATGCCAGCTTTTACTCCAGTATAGGTACACACTGTCTCATTTGAAATTTACTGGAATTACCTGACTCATATAAAGAGTTCATATGGAGTTTCTGTATAATCAGGTTTTTGGTCCTGGATGCTATAAGGAATGGATACCTAAATATATCTGTGAAATAAAATATTCTCTCAATCCTTTGTTGTTTTCAGTTTTGTCGCAAAGCCACACATAAACTTTGCTGTTCAGAAGACCTAAGGAAAGGTTCTCTGTACATTATTTTTACCTACATTGAAATGATATAAAATGAGTTTATTCCATCTCCAGTTTATTTCATAAAACTTGTGATTCTCAGAATCAGTTCAGAAAAAATTGCTTCTAGCAATATCTAGGCTAGGGATTAAGAAGGAAAAGGTGTTCCATCTGATCTGCCATGCTTATTTGCTTTAAATTCTCCTAATAATTCACAGTAATTTTCTCTTTCACAGTCAACAGTCCACAGGGAAGGCTGTGATACTGTTTAACTCTACCATCTATTCCACGCTTGGTGTTTGAGTGCACAGAATAAGAAACCATACAGCATTTTTTCCACAGTAATTTTCCATGTGCCCTCTTATCTCCTAAGAAGTATGAAGTCATTTAAGAAAGCTTACTCTTTGTAGATTGAAAGGCTCTTCTCCATTCATTTGAGAGAAGCAACCAATTCCAAAGCCAATTGCTGGAAAGCTACAGATGTACAGTAGCTGGTTGATGTGTTAGTTCACCTTACAACATCTTTTGCAGGGAAAGGTTCATGATAAATTGTATAATCTGGGATACACTGAATCACTGGTTATATTTATCAAATTTTATAAGTATCAAAATATTCTTAGACACTCAAGATTATTATTAGATTTTAAATCCCTAGAGACATGAAGTAAATAAAACAGCATGCGTAAGTGTTTAAGCAAAAATTATCCTCACTCTTCAGAAACGTTAAATTTAATGCAGAGATTCTAAAGTATCTTAATTTATTCAAGAAAAATGCAAGCAAAATGTTCCATTAAAAAGGCAATTGAAACAAGTGTTCAAATGAATCAGCTGAATTACAGGTTGAACTTTTCTAGTCTGGCAGAAGGGTGATGTAATTCAAAGAATTTTGAATTTGCATCTATAATAAAAATAAGCATAGAGCTCATCACTATAGCTCAATTAATGAAATTTAGCTTGATACATTATAGAAGATTTGTGCCTGACTCCTTTCTTTTATTAGGATCATTCAAGGACCAATTCTATGGTATATGGATTATTTGCTTCATCACCTGTGAAAAAGGAGCATGACAGTAATTTTGTACAGCTGTGCACACACACAGGTTTGACAGTGAGAAGAATCTATTCTGTGATTTTTCAGCCTGTGCTGACCGTAGAAGAGCACAACACGTCAGGATATGAAATTATAACTTTCCATTGCACCTGGAGCAACTTTAGAAAGCATGCTTAGAACTGAACATTGGAGTCAGTCTTTTTTTTTGTTATTTACAAGTAAATACAGTGTTAGGTTTGAGGCTTATGGAGTTTTTGAGAAATTCACTAATTTTTGATCTCTCCATAACAAATGCATTAGCCTGTAATAAAAACTAATTATAAGGGTTGAAAAACAATGGTGAGAGACATTTTATTTTACACATTTGTCTTTATTAAAGGTTCTATATTGTAAAAATAAATTAATTGTATTTTTCACATAAACTGTGCAAGAGAAGAGAGGTGGAATTTATTATGAACTTAATTAAATTGCTTTGTATAATGACAAAGAAGATCATTAGCAACATAATAGATCCTCTTGGACCAAAGGTGGTTAAAGAGATAATTCACCTGATGATAATGGGCTTGGAGATTACAAATGTTGGTTATTTGCTTCAGAGCTTGCTATTACTCATAGAATTACCATACTAAAGTTATCAATTTTATGAAAAAATTAATTATAATTGCTTTTCTCTAAGATGTGCTGAATACATGTAAAGCTGAGCAATTAATAAATATCATGTCTCATTTGTGTATGCCATAGATTCAGAAAATGGCAAAAGAAATTCTTTCATTTGTGTGTATGAAGATTTCGAGTATTCAGAAAAAATGCTGAAAAAATGCATCAATAAAGATTAGCACAGAAGATGCAAATTGACTCAAATTCCACTAACAACCCATTAGGAGACTGTGAGCGTCCCTGTGAAAAGTTGTCAGATAATGGGACAAATTTGTTCCATTCTCTACTCATGGAAAGAATATGACCCTTAAGTTTTAATCGTCTTCAAGACAATAAATAGCTTGGAAAATAATTTTGAAAATTAATGCTGAGTTGTTCAGACAGGTAACTCTTTTTCTGGCTCTAATTAATTATAATTATTAAAAATATAATTATTAAATTATAATTATGAAAATATAACTAATTTTTAAATTAATTTGCCACTGATTGAATGGCTATGGCAAATAGGCTGGGAGACCTCCACCTGAGAATAATCAAAGGCCTCAGGTGTTGTCCTTTTCTTGGGTGTGACTCAAATTCTCAGCTGAGGTAAAGGAGGTACTACCACATCCAAGACAATGTTCTCCATCTCCAAATAGGCAATTACCCAAGAGGCTGTCCATAGTGGTGCCAGTAACACATGTGTCAGAAAATCTAAATTTGAAGCATAGACAAAGAAGCAGGAGACATCATATTTTTATATTCATGAGTTCATTTTCCATTCTTCCACTGCCCCTTCCCCCATTCATACAGGCAAGTCCAAAGGCCAACCAGTCTCTTACATTAGAAACTGAAGAAGAATTCAATCAGACACATGGATATGAAACACTACATCTCTTTTCAAATCCACTCTTTCTAAATTAAATAATTTAAAACATTTTGGATCCCAATTTCACTTTTATTTTTATATAAATACTATTAATAATTAATTAGCAATTGCAAATTATGTTCATATATAACCACTATCTAATTGTTAGTAGAGCACCAGTCCTAGTACATATTCAGCAAAGCCTTGATTCTATGCTTTCCTCAAAAAGAAATAAATTCTTTTATGTGCATTTCAAAGGTTGCATGACTCATGTTGCCTAAAAGAAGAGCAGCAGAATGGTAAACTAGTTTAACATTCTTTAAAATCATTTATACAATAAAAGAATTTAGCATTCTGATATGATAAATATAAATTGATATTTTACTACAGATCTGCAGAATACTAAGATTTGGAAGATAACATCATTAAGCCTCATTAAAAACAGAATTGAAAATATTATTCATAAGACTGTTTCTGAGCCTAAATAGTGATAGTTAATTCAAATTATATCAGCTACAGTGGTGCTATGCTGACTGGGTCACTCAAATAGTGCCACTTCAGTGAATTGGTATAAAAAGTGGGTCTGGAAACTTCTGTAATACCATAAAATTCTGTAAAATTGAGTGTAGCACTGCATTTTTTCCTGACCTAGTTTTCTGCAGTATTTCTGTTACCTTCTGTTAGAAGGTGTTAGTGAATTAGGTTTGAATGCAGATGTGGGATTTAGAAGGGAAGCACAAAAGATCTGATCCTTACGTTTTAAAAAACTCAAAATATAATCTGATAGTTACATTTATATTAATTCAATTATATCACTACAATCTTTACTTAAATTTCATTTGGGCTGAAACTAGATTCTCTATCTTAAAACTGAATGTTTTGGCAAATGGATGTTAAATATTGCAGGAATTTTTGCAGCAGTCTAACTCTCAATATGACTGCCATTATTAATACTTTGTTCTTCATGTAAAAGTAATTATTGCATTCATTTTAATCAGCAAAAAATTCTAGCACAATTCATAGGATATTTCAGAGTCTATTAAAAGAATCAAAAGTGCTTTTACCCACTAAAAACCATCAGTTCAAACACACGAGATGAAGCCCACAAAGGCAGAGATGTTGGGTGCCAAGGTTTTTATGCAGAGGTTCACTGCTACTGGCTTTGTCCCTTGAGACCCCTCTGTGATTCACAGGTTGGACAGTTGCATTTGTCTGTCTAACACCAGGGAAAGTAAATCTTTTTGGGACTTTCTCTTCCCCTGCACAATTACCAAAAATGTAGTTTCTCTAAAATCCTAAAAATAGCTGGCAAATGAATATTGATAAATGAGTTCCAACCAATTTTTGTTCTTATTCAGATAGTAATAATTTCTCTAACAGTAGAAATAGATGCATTAGGGAAAAAAAATTCTTCTCTCCCATTGTTCATACAGCACAAGGGGTGTGATTTTATATCAAATTCATGTCGATGGAGACATTGGTGCATGACTATTGTTACTCTGAGAGGAAGATTGATTTAATGAATCTGAAAAAATGTTGTTAAATGAGTTGGGTGTCAGTCTCTTCTCCCCAGTAACAAGTGGCAGGATGAGAGGAAATGGCCTCAAGTAGCACCAGGGGAGGTTTAGATCAAATATCAGGAAAACTTTCTTCATTAAAAGGGTTGCCAAGCATTGCAACAGGCTGCCTAGGGAAGCGGTGGGGTCATCATCCCTGAAAATGTTCAGAAAGCATGTGGCTATGGCACTTGAGCACATGGTTTAATGGTGAAAATGGTGGCAGTACAGGGCTGGTGACTGGACTTGGTGATCTAAGATGTCTTTTACCACCCTTGGCGATTCCATGATTCTTTGATTCTAATATCCTTGATTGGTAAATGGCAGCAGTCCTGTGAATTGTCACTGGGGCGTCGCCGTGCTTACCCTGTTGTGTTATTTCGTGTGTGAGTTGTGGCCTTTGGCTGTGGCTGAGTTTGTGATCAATGTGAAGTTGTTTTTGTGAACCTTCATGACATACTGCTGATTAAATATAGCAAATCCCTAATAAGCTACCACCTTGCATTTGGCTTATTCCGACTTTTTTGAGAAAATGGCTATCAAAAGCCTTAAAAATCGCTCACACCTTCATAGTAATTTAGAAATATATTTTCTTTTAGATGCAATCTTTTCTACATGTATTTGTTTATATATATATATATATTATAAAATATTAATTTACTCTTATGTATTGCATACATCTTTAAGCATAAACATCCTTACCAAAATCCCTTAAAGGCATGAAAAACATGAAAAAATTTAATTTTCATTTATCTGAGATATTCTTATAATAGAGTATGTCAACATTTTCATAAAACAGTCTGATACTAAAAACCCTACCTTTAATTTCATAACATCTTACATTCATATGCACCAAGTGAAATTTAAGACTTATGCAATTCTGCATTTTAGGACTACATCTGCAACTGAAGTGGTGACCTGGTTAGAAAGTGTTCTTTCTTTCTCTGTTTTGCATACTTGGAAGAAATTATTCATGTTAGGCATGAAACCAATTTCGACAGAACACAGATTTTGTTTTACTGCTCTCCTTCTTCCAGAACTACAGCTAAAAGCCCCATACTGTGTTCCCTGGGATACACTGTGCTGTGACTGGGAGCAGTGGATGCAGTGTTTGGGAAGGCACAGGGGAGGTGGCGTGCTTGTACCCACTGCAGTGACCTTTCTGCAGCACCAGCACTGTGGCTGCACCACGCATCGCAGGTGGCTGCTCTGGGCCTGCGCCCAACACGGGAGAACGCAAATGCGTGATTTCATTTCCCAAATTAATGATACTTTATGACAAACACAACCCCTCTTCAATCCTGCAGATAGCCTCATGGTACCTACAGGAAATAGAAAAATAATTTTGTTTCTCTCATCCACTTAATTTCCACTTTAACTTTCCATTGAAAATGTAGGTCTAGTCTGTCACCTTCTGCTTCCCCAGAAGACCTGGCACTTTCCAGGGCCGTATTGCCACTCTTGAGCCAGCCGGGAGAGGGTGCTGGAGAACACAGTCTGCAAACAGCTCCCTGGGTAGTTTCGTTCCTCAAAATGCAAACCAAAGTCCATTACAGTTATTATGTTTTCTGTTATCTCATCTCTTTAATTCGTTCCCTTGCTTATTGAAGCTTCTTGGGATCCACTCTATCCCTTTCAAATGGCATACTACAAGTGCAGACAAATTATACCCAGATCTTTTCCGGTCTGGAATTTTGTTTAGATGGATTTGCCTGTAATTTGAAAAAGATTTAACATCCTCTAATGCTGAATCTGAATTTATGTCTCTCTTATGCACCAGTTTAAAGGTTATGTATAAAATCATAGAACAATAGAATCATTTCGTTTCTAAAATCTATTATCATTTGGATAAATGTTCTTTAAAGATCACCTATCCTTCCTACCACGGGCAGGGACACTGTCCACTAGACCAGATTGCTCTCTGGATTGTGGATGCCTCATCCAGCCTGGCCTTGAACACATCCGGGGATGGGGCATCCACAGCTTCACCGTGCAACCTGCTCCAGTGCCTCACCCCCCTCACGGTAAAGAACTTCTTCCACATGTCCAGTCTGCACCTACTCTCTTTTAGTTTAAAACTGTTGCCATCCAGCAAGCTCCTTATCCATCCAATAGTTTGTCCAATTTGCAAAAAACAAACCTGCAGCCCAGAATTAGGAAACACAAGTCTCCTGGAACTGGAAGCATCTAGATAAAATACTGCACTATATTACCTCTTAAATTAGAATGTTTCTGATACTTTTAGATGCATGTACACTAGTACATGGTGTTCCTACTTTTATAAATGTTACTATGATTCCCTAACTTCATAAACTGACAAAGAGCAGCAGTAATTAAAGAATAAAAGCAATAAAGATAGCATTACATTCAGGCAGACAAAAGATCCAGGCTAATAACTATTTATGACAGGCATAGAGAGCCTATGAGCTCCCCTCTCCCATGCTTTAATTATTTGCAGAAGCTTCCACATTTACAAGTTGCATGTGTCCTCCAGTCTTAATAGCAGAAACACCTCTGTGTGATATCCATGAAAACAAATAAGAGAATTCTTTGCCATATTGCTAATGCTAACTGCATAATGATTTTTTTCTGGCATTAATAATTTACTCTATCACTTACGGAAAACTGTTTTCCAAAATTCACCTGACTTTTGTTTTGGTTTCATTTTGCTTTTGGAATTACCCTCGATTATTTTTAAACATTTGTGAGTTTTCAGATGGAGGAACTTAGGCCACCTGGTCTGCATCAAGCTGGCAGAGCAAACTCCTAACTGGAGGAACGAGTATAAATCATTGGTTCAGTCACAAAAAGGAAGAAAAAAGAGAGCAAGGCCACCTTGTTCGTGTACAGCTCTGGGAAAGGAACGACAACCTTCCTAAGGCACCTTTTCTACCCATCACGCCTCAGTCTACAGGACATGCAAACATCCTTCCCCAGAATGCCCTGCCTGGCAGTGCTGCAACTGCCTTGCAGGAGCATTCAGGGAACGTGCCAGCAACATCCGGGGACTGTCTCATTTTTTCTGTGCTAGAGGTTTGGGATAATTAAGTAACTTAATTAAATTGATTTTTATAATTATTTTATTTTTAAAAGGCACACATATGACACTTATTCCTAGATAAATATATTTATTATATTATATATAATGCATGTAAATATGGTTTATGTTATTTGTTCTCATGTTTGAAGTGTTCACTTTCTGGAAAAAAAACCACCACACAAAATTTTAAAATGCAGTGCAATGAATACAGCTATTAAGCTGTCACATTTTAGTGAAAATAAGCACTTGAGCCAACACTTCAATAAAATTCACTCTAAAAGGGCTATCAGATAACAGATTTAACTTCAAGACAAAATTATTACTCTCATACAAGGCAAAAAGAAAACTGATGCAATAGACATTTGGAGGACTTCAATCATAAGGGAAAAACTTCAACTGTTAGCCTACCATTCAGTGAGTATGAACAAATCATGCTGCCAAGTTCCCTTTCACTAAAAAGATCACTTGCCAATCAAGTGCTTACCACTGGTGAGAACTGTGATAGATTTCAGTTTTGAAAAGGGATGCAAGAGGTTAAGAAGAATGAAGCTGCATCCCAAGGAGTCAAATGAATGTGCCAGGAACCAGTCCCTGGCAAAAGGGCTGGCTGGCACAGACACAGCCTGTTACTAACTCCCAGGCAGCAAGGATCCTTGCTGCAGTCTGGAGGGCAACTAGGGTGAAGAGTCTGAAGAGGAAGGTTTTATTCTGGTGTTATCCACTGACATTTAGCTGACAGCCACCCATCGTGATGGTCTCATGTCAATTCCTCCCTGCTGCCAGTCTGAACCAAAATGATAATTTTTCTACAAACTATCTGTAAGCACCTGGCAGAGAAGGAGATGACTAAGAGTCAGTGTGGATTAGTTAAGAATAAATTATGTCGAGCCAATATAAATTCCTTTGTGACAGGGTCACAGGCATGTGGGTAAGAGAGAAACAGCTGAAGTAATATCTTTTGATTTTAGTACTTGTGACACTGTACTGACAGTGCATTCTCAAAGCAAACGAGGGACACGTGATAGAGGTGGAACCATATTTTACTAGATGTGAAACCAGTTACAAAATAATACCAGGAGTACAATTATCAATGGCTCACTGTAAAAATGGCAACACGTATTTCAGTAGGGTCCTCAGGGATCCCTCCTGAGTCTGGCAAACAGTTCCATTAGTGGCCTGCATAATGAAATAAGGACTACATTGTTAATGTGCCGACAACTCCAAGCCGAATGGGACTGTCAGAGGTTTAAAGAATGCTTAGAATTTATAATAATCCTAACAAGTTATATCATCTGAGTATAATATGATGATTGTTTCAAACAGAATAAATGAAAATAAATGAAGGAATCATGCGCTGAACAGAATAAGGAGGAACTGAGATAAGCAGGAGGCAATATTCATGTGCACAAAAAGTTGCTAAAAAACAGCACACTCTGTTCTTCATGGCTGTGGAGGACAGGACAAGTAATGACTTTAACACTTTAGCACAGAAAGTTCAAACACCATGTAAAGATAAGTAAGAGTGGAAGAGTAATGTAGTTGGGGAGATTATGGAAACCATTGCTGGAGACTTCTAAGGGCAAGTTAGAGATGCATAGACCAGAATCAATATAGGTATAGTTGAAATTCTTCCTCCTAGAATAATTTCTATTACCATCTAGAGAACATATTTATTATTTGATATAGTCAACAGAGGAGAGAAGCAAACCACATACAGACCGATGATAGGAAGGAACCTGATTTGTTACATTCAGCAACAAAAAATCTGAGTGTCACCAGATAAGCACATGCCTGAGCCTCCACACAGCCTGGGGGAGGCACATGCACACCATGGCCTCTGCAGAATCAAGGCTTCCCTCATGCTGCTCCAACACTCCCATAAGAAACAATAGAATAAGATGCCATTTTACCACTTAGAACACTTCAAATGCATTTATAATTATTACAAAGACAATTATATTTGCCAAGATCCAGAACCTGCCAGATGATGATTTAAAAAAACCCTGTTATTTGAAACACTAAACCAACTTCCATGCAAACTTCTTAATTACTCTGAGGAGTAAGGTACCATTTAACTTCTTCACTCCATAGGACAGAATTCAGGTTTATTTAGTATTTCCATCATTTTAAATATTGAATGAGGTTGTACTCTTAACCTAAAAGCACTTTCTGAGTGGGAACAATTCCAAGCATGACTTCATAATGTTCATATTTTTTCTAGTCCTATTTGGAACTGAATAGTGGCTTCTAACAAGAAGCCACAACATCCTCAATATCCACAATGTCCTCAATAAAAGCAAGGAAGTGATCATTAAAAAAAATTAGAAAAAGCATCCCATCATCTAAGGACTGTGAAAAAGCCAGGAGTATGAGCAGCATTTGTGACACATTACTATACAAAACCAGTAAGAGATCTAGTTGCTCTCCCTATGTTTACAGAATATGAGATTCTAATTGAAGAAGAAAGAAGCAACACCACCTCTGCTGATGTTATTAGTTGCCTCTCATTGAAAGAGGGCCTGTCAGTGAATGTTTCCACCTTACAAAGCACAAAAAATCTACTAACTTCTGAAATTACCTAAATGTTCTTATCTTAGATTAAAACAAACTTCAGACTTCTGAACTATTATTTCTTACATATTGAAGTACACAGAAGATGGAAGGAAAAATTGTGCAGTACTTGGGAGAAGATTAATTACTGAAAATGTACTGAATGATTTGCCAAATGATACAAAACACATAGCTGAATACAGTAATTTTGGTGAGATTAGACTGTGTAGGACTAGTGATATGTAGATAATTTTGATTCATGATAGACTGTGAAAAGAAAGTTTTGTGAGGTCCAAGGGAAATGTGCCTTCCAATACATATTTGGGGCAACAAATAAAGCAATATACAAACTTCTGAAAAATATAGCTATAAAATGTAGAAGTACCTGTATTTCTGTTGAAACATTGCTAAACCTGTTTGTGAAGATTCTTAGTTGGCAAAAACAACGGATTCTTTAAAAAAAAAAGTTGAACTCAGCTCTGAAATCAAGATTGTTAGCATGTTCTGGCAACCTCTAAAGATAAAATGCCCCCTCCTTACGAAGCCCTGTATTCTCCAGCCACATCCAGTTTCATCTGCTGCAGTGGAGAAGGGAGCTCCTCTGGAGGTCAAGGTCAGGTCACAGATACAGACTGTTTGCAAAAGCATTGGAGGATCTGATGAGAAATTGTATCTTGTCCCTGAGGCAGGAGCATGAGATCCCACACCAACCAACAGCATACAAATCTTGGTATCTTGGGACAGGAATACACCACAAGTTGTTGAGTTTGACACAAGTCCCTCACCTGATGTTTTAAGTAGATATAATCTCACCACTTCAGTGGCATCCACCAAAATCCATTTATAAACTCAGAAGTGTTGCCATGTAGCAGGCATGAACTGAACACTAATCCCCTATTTGCTGCTTTGTTGCAAAGAGCAGATATTACACAATAACTTCACACAATGAAAAGCAAAAAATAGTCTGTATGTATACAGGACCAGAGGAGCTAACCCGTATTTAAACTGCAATGAAAACTAAATTCTTAAATAACAACAGTGTTTCTAATATTCCAAAATAGCATTAGAAGGCAGTTCTGATACTCAAATCCATTCCTTCCTTATTAAAAAAACAAGTCTTTAAAACTCATTTCTGTCTTGGATATTTGTATAAACAGTTTATGGTTTAATGGACTTTTGTGCCAGATGATTGCTAGCCTTATTCATGGGTGTACCACTTAAAAACAGTGGTGACATGAATATGTAAGCCCTCTCTTTCTATTTTGTATTACTTTTAATGTGAAACTAACATAATTGTTTGGCACAGCTTGTGGTATTTGCTTACAGTAGGTTTCAGCAGGCTATATTTCATTTTGTCACAAGTTCTCTCTTGAGTCCAGGCTCAAAGTATGTTTCTTTTAACTCTACTCATACCATAAAAAGTAACACTGGGTGTTATTTAAATATCATTAATGAAGATTTTAAGTTATTTTACAGCAGCGATACAATTTTAATAGTGACCTGAGGGCAGATCCTGCAGATTTGCCATGAGCAGAACTTCAGTCCTTGCATCCAAGTCCCACATTTCTGGCATTGTGCATTGATGTGGGTTAAATCTGCCTTCCATGAAAACTCAAAACTAATGTTCTCAGTGTGTTGAGTGGGTGCTCTCGACTGCTTAAACTCAATTGAAACCCACAGCTGACAATCATGATAGTGTCTCATAAGGATTTATAAAATATCTATATTAAAATGAGAATGATACGAAAAAATCAGAGGTGTATGGAATAATAAAAGGAATCTACAATTTACCATACTTAAATACATTCTATACATTATTCAAAGGAAAAATAACACTTTTGGAAGTCTGAATCTGCATTGGTTACCCCCTAAATAATTTAAAAAGCCCACTGACCACTTGACATCTAGATTAAGAGAGCAAAGTACAAGGAAAACAGGATAACTAATGTGTACAACAGGTAAATTTTAATAACATATGTTTTTACTAACAAGGATTTTGAATCTTCTGAAATTCCTATCACCAATGAGTGTGCAATAACTGTATTAACTCATGTCCCTCTTAGTATCAACAGCAATTCCTCAGTAGGTGATTGCAAAGCTTAGGCCTTAACTTTTGGTAGGAGCTACAGGGCAGAACATAACCTTTCAGCTGTGCTGGTAATTATGAGTATACAGGGACTGTGGGTTTGAATCATATTTCAGAAATATTTGAGCCCAATCCCTTATATTTCCTGAATTAAAGCTTGCCCAACACCACTTAGTACTGCAGCAGGGCATGCTGAAATCCATTGGTGCCAGGTGGCACAGTACCCAGGGCAGCTCCCAGGGGGAAAGGGATATGAAATTAGCTCTGACGTGATCCCTTCCTGTCCCTACACTTACACAGATGCCCCTGCTCTCGAATTCTGGGAGGCATTTGTTGCAATTAGCAATTAAATGGAGACGAGGGACTGGGTGTCAGACATGTGCAGCTGGGGATTACTGGCTGGGTGCCTCCAGCCAGTTTGGAACAACACAGAGAGAGCCAACACATATCCCAGCAGGAGTTCTGCCATCTCACCCCTGCAGCCAAGGGCCTCTCTGAAGAGAAGGGCACTGCCTGCAAAACACAGCTGAGCCTCAATAAATAGGTAAGGGGGGCTGATGTAGTCTTGCACTGTCACCCATAATTCACGGCTCAAGCTGCATTCAGATCTTTCAGCTCAATAACCACACTATAAATCAGCAGTATATTTGACACGGTCAACAATTCCTTATCAGTAGGAAATATTTTCATGTTTATCTTGTCTTCTTTTAGAGAAAAATGAAATGAAATTATAAACTTAGAGTGTAAATAAAATGATCAAAACAGATGCAAAATTAAGATTAAAATTCTAATTTCCTTTTCTTGACATTTATAAACATTAAAAATCTTCAGCAGCCCTACAAACATACATCTTTTCTTTAAAGTGATGCATACTTATTTATGCCCTTCATGTATTCAGTGTTCTCAGAAACTTCACAAGGCTTTGAATCAAAGCAGTCTCACTGTTATTTATTGAAAATTGTGGGAAATGTGATATTGCCATTGTCTAAAGTAGATGTCTAGATTAAAAAAAAAAAAAAAAAAGGTGTGGCATTTGCTTTTCAAACGTCCCAGATGGCAGGCTTATCTTATTGAAAGGGAATGAGAGGATGGTAACAACACACCTTATTCACATGTTATGTGGGCGGATGTTATCAAGCAGAAATTATCTGTCATGAACTATACACAGGTTAGCGTAATTTGTGAACTACAAACACAGTGCTCCAAAACTCTTACACCAGTGATTTTGAATCCATTTAGTAATCATTCCATTGGACTATTTAAGAATTTGTAGCCCAACTAGCATCCCCATAATCTTTCTGATGTTGAAGTCACTAAGCTTAACCATTTATCTATATTAATATTACTATCTATAGTTTATATGAAGTAGCATTTCAGGGCCCTATTCAAGATCACATTGAAATAGATACTGAAAAATAGATCAAAAAGACCTGTTCAGAATTCAATCTCCAAACCTCATAGAGTTCCTATATGGACAACACTGCTGGGTACGTGTCTAGCCAAGAATGTCAGTGAAGACAGAAAGGAACAAGGGCAGGAGGAGGACAGCAACTGTGTTATGCTCCTTGGCTTATATACATCAATATTGTGAAGGTGATAGAAGCAAGACCAGGCTCTAAGAATAAGATCAAAATATAAATACTATAACATCAGTTGAGTAAATTAAAAAAAAACCATATTTTTGGCTCTTCTTCTGAGCTATTCAAGTTTTCATAAATTAGTTTACAGATGAATACACATATATAAATTACTACTTGTTCAATACTGAACATCAATACTGAAAAATTCACACATATCCCAAATCTTATTTTTAAACCAACCCCAGAAGAACTAATAGAGTGCTTAATAAGAAGATAAAAGACTTGGCAAGATTCTTAGTTTTCAGTCTACTTGGTGGTGGTGGAAGAGGGGAAGAATTGTTCATATCTTTGCCATTTAAAAGGACCAAGGTAAAAAGCTTCTGCTTTGACCATTCTCCTGCTGTTACCTTTGAAATATGATTAAATTCAATTTAGTTATCCTGAGCTCAAATTACAGTGCTCTGCTAATACAGTTTCTGCTCTTCCCTGAAGCTGGACAGCTACTGACATTGACAATTATATACCGTTTATGCTGGTTTTCTTACCTCAGTTGCAGTTGAAATGGATTTGTGTTTCATTTATGGAGCATGGGAAATTATACCATTATTTGACCAGCAGTGTCTCAAATCACACGTGCACCCTTGACATTATTTCCCCATTGCCTTGTGTTTGCCTCCCAGGGACTTAGAACTGACTGCCACCTGCTGTGTCACATCTCACTTGGACACAGCACATGCAGCACTCTGGCTCATACAGAGGAGCCCGTGGGGACATTCTAGATGCCACCTCCTTCTACACCATCATGGTATCATCATTTTGCCTTTCATTCCTGGGTGAGTGTTTTTATAAACTGATGAAATTCCTCCTGGTTCCAATCATTGCATTTTGGCAGAAGCATGTGGTAATTGGCAAGGCATTACTTTGATTCAAAGGAGAGAGCTCTTAAGGAACATGTTAGACACCCGGTCAGTGAGAATTCATACTTTTAAACATATTAAATATCTTCAACTAATTTTGAGCTTACCTTAAGAGCTCTGCAAGAGTGTGCTTCAATTCCTGGGAAACTTTCTGATACACTACATACTTTACCTTTCCCACAGTGGAAAGGATTCAAAATCAGACTCTTCTCTACCTGTATACTAAGAACAGAATAAAAGTAGATCAGAAACAAAATTTTTACTCATCAGAACATAGAAATCCAGTTAGGTCTGCAAGTTAAATGAGTAGACACCTCTCAGACACTCGTTTTGGGGTCATAAAAATCCTTTCACAAATGACACTTGTTTCCAAATAGAACTAAAAATATCCAAGTTGGACTTCAGATTCCCAATCAAATCCTTTTTCTCTCCACTCTGTGATGCAGGTGCTATATAATATAAGCATCTCTATTTCTCATAATTTCATACATAAGGTACTGAGGAAAATAAAGCAAGATACTAAAATAATTTCCTTGATAACCCTAAGAGATGCAGCACTCAGAAATAATTAACTGCTGAATACCACCACTACCTACTTCCTCACTTATTCTGACTTAATATAAAAAATGTGTCTCAGATCCACCATGTCTGTATCCTCAGCTTAAATAATGCTTGGCTGATACCACTGAGCCAAGATAAAAGTGAACACTTGTCCCCAAGCAGAAAAGCTTTCAAAATGAGGTAAAAGCCATTGTGTGTGTCTGTCTCTGACCAATCTGTTTCCTCTGAGTATTCAGGTTTCAGCAATATCATACCAAAACCTAAACCAATTAAGGTTGAAGATTACACCACGACTTATCTACCAGAAATAGCTGCACACCATCATCTTTTTCAGGACCTCACTACAGCAGCATCCCAAGCTCTATTGCAAATCCGTATAGAATTTACATTATATAAAAAAAGCCATATGTTGCAGTAGGATACCATTATTGAGCTTAGATGGTTGGATTTTAGGAATCATAACAAGGCCACTCCTAATCTTTTACACTGGACCATGCAGTAATCTTCTCAGAGATAATCGAAATACGTGTCCTGCTATGTACAACCATTTTATGAATTAGAAAAAATTGGACCTATATAGCAATACCAGATTTTGTTCTGTTACAGCTCAGGCACAGCTGAAGTCTAAAACACAGAAAACTTATGTGCCACTTAGACCACACATCTACAAACTAACAGACTTTGGTGGGAGTGCCTGTTACAATGAGTAATGATAATCATTTCTAGATAGATTTTTTTAATGGGTTTATACTATTTCAAAAGCAGATCAAATCTGCACTTTAACCCAAATTTTACATATTTACCAAACTGTTTGGATGAAGATCTGAGTCATGAGTTTTGGCAGAGCTCTGGGGCCCCTGGTGAGAGAAGCTTAAATCCAGGGAGTTGCTGGCCACAGATCCTTCCTTGCACCTCCATCTCCAGTGTGGGCACAGGCACAGATGTGCCTGCTTGCTATGCCTCTGCCTCTCTATATCTCATAATTTCACACAGTAACTTCAGATGCCTGAAGTCAGACAAGTCAACCCAAGTCCTTTCTACATATATAGGCTGCTTCAGAAACATCTGAGAGTGCACAGTGCTTTAGGTTGCCTTCTGGCTTGCATTTCACTGAGCTGTACTGACAGAGATCCGTCTAGTACAAAAAGATCACACAGCTCTTATCAGAAGTCAGATTAAATAAATGTCTTGCAGTAAGTAGTATTTCCCTTGAACTCTTTCCCAATAGCACTGAACACACTGTTCCAGCAGACATCTTACACTGTGTACACAGGCAAGATCCCTCCCCTATTTCAGCTAAATATTCCACTTCTTCTGCATTACCACAGTCTAAGTCTAAGAACTCATATTGAGATATTGGCTACTAAGGGTTCAAAGTAATTTTCTCAAATTTGCTTTCCAAAACAGTTTTCCCTCCTCTTGGCAGAGCTTTATTATTTGTCCCAGATGTTTCTTCTTTGAATTTGGCTGTAAGTTTTAAAATGTCACTATTCTCTCCAATGAGCCTTTCTTACAAGATATGTTTCCTATAAAGATGTCCTGATATCTGTTACTTTAATATTTAATAATTTAATATTTTAACCCATTATTTGTGTTGTCAGAGTTCCAAATTAATTATTTTATTATTTTGCCCAAGACCAATGTGAAGCAATCCTTCCCCTTTTCTGTTTTCTCTGTCTTATAATGATATTCATAGCCTTCTCATCTTTCTCTCATTTTCTAGTATTTCTGACAGAAGATGAAAGAATTTTTCCAGGTAATTCTCTGCTGAACTCCAGTGTAAACTATTGCTATGAAAATGGTTAGCTCCAGCTGGTTTTCTTTTTAGCATTTGGGAAGCATTTGAGTGAGATCTGCTGATATTATACAACCCATCTGAATAGAAAAACAGGATCGACACATTTGATAAGCAAACTTCTCTCAGCTGGCAAAGTACAGATGCTTTCTAAGTCACCAACAGAAGCCTTATCAGCTATGTGCCTGCATTAATGAAATAATGTTGTCTTGGGATTACAGGGCCCAGCTCTGCCCTCTGCCTCATTCATCACTGACCTCAGAGGGTGATGTAATTCAAAACCAAAACATGGCTTATGGCCAGTACAGGTATTGCCTGCACTTTGTCAACCTGTGAAAGCCCAGTGCCAAAACATAAAAGAAAAACTCAGACCCATGAAATTGAATCTAGAGAGATTCAGGCACCAAAACTCTCCAATTCAAAACAACTTTGCGAGAAAGCCATCTAACCCTAATGAACATAAGATCACAAAATGTATCTCTGGTTTCCATCCCAAATGTCCACAAGTACTTTCAGTATTGTAAAAATTTGAAAGAGTCCTGATCTGAGCAATGAGCCAGCCTGGTTTTGGACCAGCATTCTTTGGGTGATAATCTGAGTATGGAAGCATTCATTTATCCACTAAGTCAAATTTTGCAAGTATACGAAACTACCAAATGGTGACAACATAGAAATAACAAAGGTACGTGAGGTGACTGTTGAATAAGAACTCACATAACACAGGAATCCTTGTTCAGCCTTTTAATTATTTTAATTATTACACATGCACACCAAAAAAAAAACAACAAAAACAAAACCAAAAAATTTCTACTCCTTTTGCCACCTGGGATGACTGCTGTCTCTGACTTCCTACAAGTCCTGCTTGCTTCCATTCTGAAGGACTGGTCAAAACAAAAGTGAGGAGTTGAAGCCTTCTTGCTGAAGCTGAGTTACTACACAGAAAAGGAAAATTCATGGAAACAGAAAGAAACATTAAAGGCTATACCACAGGGAAGGCCACAGTTGAGACTTGGTCTCTGCTGGCAGCATCAATAAACCACTTGTGTGTAATGGTGCAAAGGTAGTCTTGTACATCCTGCTGAGCTCTAGGCAATTCTCTCCCGAGTATCTCAAGGTTTCTGCTTATTCTTCTGAAGTGTCTAACTCTGAACTGAGGTATTTGGGCACTTAATTAGGATATTGAGACTTTCACTGTACTGCTTTCCTGCTGTTGTTCTGGCAGCTCATGAGCAAAACTACTACACTGCAAGAAAGCAAACTGGAAAACAACATTTGTGGATGTCTTAAAACAATGTGCCATCAGATGGAACAAATAAACTTAACAAAACAAATTTCACAGAAAGCTCTGCAAAAACATCAGGTGAAGCTTTTTTCTCAGCAGTTCAGAAGTGGAAGTGTCAATGCAATGAGCTCCTTGTGACTGTGCTAATGGACACAGCCAACTGCTGGCCAGCAAAACTTTGCTGAATTAGAATTCCATTCCCCCTCTCACTGAGAAAATTCAGAGGCAGCAGCAGAACATGTTCTGTGATCCTCTGTATTTCACCACATCTTCTCTCCCCCACAACCTACCTCTGGAAGAGCACTCTACCAGAAGGAAGAACTTTGTAGAAAAGCCTGGAATAAAAACTGCTTCATGTACCTTGTTCTCCACTCAGGAATGCATAAGGTCTAACCCCAGGGCCTGGCGCAGTGCCCAGCTTCCCCTGGCAGCGCCTGGAGTCCAGGAGCTTCTGCTGAATCTGCAGCCCTCTGCAGCTTCCTGGAGAGCTGTTATTTTTCAGGAGGGAGTAAAGCAAGAAAAGGCTAAGAAGACACTGTGTTCTGTAGGTTTTCTGAGGTCCTTTTGAATGCATAACATTTTTTCTTTCCAGCAAACACAGATTTCTTCAGTTACACACTGGTTATAAAATTAGTTTTATAAGTCGTGCAGAGATCTTGACAGTTTGTAAAAGGCATGAGAGGAATAAGAGTGACATGACATGTTCATATCAAATTATGTGTTTCTCCCAGTACTGATGATTAACTAGTCCAAAGTAAAAATATTTTAATAAGTGACTTAAAAGTTAATTAATTCATCAATTACTGAAAAGACTTAATTCCTCAATATTTATAAGATACACATGACTGTAAGGGATAAAAAATGTTTGCTTGAAGGTTAATGATTGTTTTATGATTTATGATAAGGCCATAAATCTCTCTGCCAAGAGGAGAGAAGATCAAAAGGAATCACATCCCATTATGAATCCTGAGGCAGCCTGAAGACTTCATTTCTTATATCTTGTTTCTTAGCAAGGCAAAAATTTCAGCTTGAAATGGAAAAAGATAAAACAGGTTCTGACAATTGAATCAGCAGCACCAGCAGCTCTGGAGCTGAGTTACTATGGCAATGGCAGTGCTGCTGCACAGCTTCTTCTTACTCTTACTACTGGTACAGCAGCTTTGCAAATGTACGTGGGAAATTTCCACCCCAATGTGCCACGGGTGCCCACGGTCTCAGGAGAAGCCCATGGTCTCAGGTGCTCTGATCTCTACTGAACAGAAGAGCAAATTTGTGTGATTAAAATATATGATTTGCAATTTTCCATGGAAACAGTCTTGGAGCAGTAGGGAAAGGTCCAGAATTCTTCCTGATCTTTTGTGGCAGGAAGGTAGGTGCCAGTGCTTAGAAAATATTTTGTAAGCACAGAATTTTTATTACAGGAATTTTAGGCTTTTTTTCAGCTGCAACTACCTCACATCTCTGAATTATAGATGTCTTGTCATCGCCAGGGAAGGATAGTATCATCTTTTTGGCAAAGCATAGCTTGGAGCTCTACATAAGTAATGGATCTAATTCTGATGCCAGGTTAATAAATTAGTAATTATGACTCTTTGGATACACAACAATCAGTGCGTCAGTACTTACCAGTGTCCTCTTTCCTCTTTGAGGTCCAGACGAATGCATCACCTTTCCTGTTACTGATGCTATGCTCTCTGCACTACACATTAAAGGCACATTTGCTCTAAATTATTTTTGAGACAGTATTTAATATTTACAGTCTAATAGCAAACAGAAGTGCCAATGAAAAACGGGGGCCCTTCATAGTTTTCATGGGAAAATTAACTATATCTCAGCTGAAACCAGAACAGCAGGAAGCATAAATGTAAAGGGAATCTTTGCCCGAAAATATGATTGCTGAAAGTACAACTTCTACAAGCTCATTAAGTCCTATAAGCAGCCATATATGTGGAACCTCCAATGAGTTTCATATTGAGAATTGCATCATCCTTCTTGTGGAAAAGCAGTCCTCTTCACCCATTGTGTGCATATGCTTATAGCCCAGAATGCAGTCCTGCTAATGCTTGTTTTTTAAATAGATCCTCTCTAGAGAGCAGATGAACAAGGTTACCACATGTGCATTAATCAATAGGAGGGTCAACGACAATTACCACAATGAACAGTAAGAGAGAAAATACGACAATTAAATATATTGCAATGTATCATCTGAGAATTAAGTACGTTTTTATGTCAGAATCAAGTAAGTTGTTGTCTCTCTACATGTTCCATAAACAGGTTACTGAAAAATAATAGGAAGAAATTCTTTACAGTGAGGAGGGTGAGACGCTGGAACAGGTTGACCAGGGAAATTGTGGATGCCCCGGCAGTGGCAGTCTTCAGGACCAGCTTGGACAAGGACTTGGGCAATCTGGTCTAGTGGGAAGTGTCCCTGCCTGTGGCCGGGGACGGCAGGACTAGATAGTTTTTAGGGTCCCTTCCAAGTGCTTAACAGTCTATGATTCTATGACTAAGAAGCAGAGAAGTCTGACGCTGCGCTTTGCGAAGTGTGCGGCCATACATCCATCGTATCTGTACCGGCATCCCCCGCCTTATGCCCGCGTTCCTTTCCGCTTTTCGCGGCCGGGGCCCGGCAAGCCCGGTCGGACGGCGGGCTGCCCCCGGCGCTGCGGCGGCACCACGTGCGCCGTGCCGGGGCGGGGAGCGGCGGCGGGGCCGGGCCGGGCAACGCCACCCCCAGCGCCGCAGCGGCAGCGACAGCGGCAGCGCAGCCCCGCTCAGCGCATCCCTCTCGCCCATGCCAGGTGCCTGTTCCCGGCCACGCCGTGACTGAGCAGCGATGGGACCTCTGCGGGAGAGCGGCAAGGTGAGGAGCCGAGGGTGGACGGCGCGGCGGGGAGCGAGGAGAAGCAGGGGCAGGCAAATCGCGTCCTGCCCCCGCCCTGGGGGGGCGGAGGGGCCGGGATTTGCCTGCCCCTGCCTCGATGATGGAAGGAGGAGGGCACATCCGAGAGGTTCCTGACGGGGTGTCCCTTCCCGAGCAGGAGCACAGAACGCAGCTGGAGAAGGAGGTGTCCCGCAGCCGCATCCCCCGCTTGGTCCTTCGGCCGCAGCAGAAGGTGTCTCCCGCTTCCGAATCGCCCTTTTCGGAAGAGGAAAGCCGGGAATTCAACCCGCCCAGTTCCTCCGCGGGCTCCGGCAGAACTATCAGCAGCAACAGCTTCTGCTCAGGTACCGCAGAGAGATCCCCCCAGCTTCGGGGTCTCTGGGGAACACGGTGTGCCCCCCACGGCCACCCCCGAGGCTTCGCTGTCATCCCAGCCGCAGCATCTGTGTGTCGGGCTCCCATCTGTGTGCCCGCATGAACAATCCGTTTTACCGATGAAGAAGGGCAACCATTGATTTTTCCAGGGAAATCTAGTATCTGTTCTTTTAATATGTGTCCGTAAGTGACACCAGATGTTTCCATTCCGAGTTCTGCTATCCGCTGCTAAAAAAGTTGGCGGTTTTATTGCGGCAGAAGCGTTGCTTTAAAGAGAAATATTTGCCTTAACAACTGCAGCGTGGTATTAAGGCATTTTGAAAAGCCCTTAAATCAAAAGTCGGTAAATCAGGGGAGGTGCTATCAGACTGCAATTCTTTTTGGTTTTTTGACAATGATCTCCATGAATTGGAGCAGAATATGTAGGTGAAGTCTTCACTGTCATATTGAAATAAGTTTTGTTTATTTCAGAATTCAGGCTTCTACTGATGAGCATGTCACCAGATATGAGCTGGGCATGATGGCCTCTCTACAGAGAGGGCAATGGATGCATGGTTGATCAGAAGTAAATTATTACTCTCCAACAGTAGGCCAAAAAAATGTCATTTGCTCTTCAAAATATCACGAGGGGCAACTCACAAACAGATTTAATACTGAATATTTGCCCTGTGTAGAGTTTAGCGCAATTTAAATGCCTCAACTGGCAGTGAAAGATGCCTACTAGTGGTGAGTAATTTTTTAATTCAGTGAAACTCTTCACTGTAAATGACATTAATGTGCACGCATAACAAAGGGGGGTCAATTGAGAGTCACATCATGAACACCTTGGACTCTATATGCCTGTGGTAATTCAAAAGGTATTTTTGGTGTGGAGAAATTAGTTTTCAATCATCAGTTTTTTGGAAAGTGTAACATTTTCAGTGGTGGAATTGGAAGTGCTAGGTTAGTGGTTGGACTCAATGACTTTAGAGGTCTTTACAACCTATATGTTTCTATGCTTCTGTGATTCTCTATTTAAAAATCTGAATTATAAGAAGTCTTTTTGCAATAGTTAGTATCAGAGCAACTTCTTCAGCTTCCTTATTTTTTAGTTCATAAAGTATTTCCAATTACCAGAGGTGTTCCTGGGAATAGACAGGAACACTCTTATTTATCTTGTTCTTCAGTACAATGGATTAGATTACTGTTATTCCTTTCTTAACTCCTTTCATGAAAAAGTGTATTGAACACAGTGTACAAGTTTTCTTAGATGAGAAACACAATATCCATGTTTGAGTCTAGCTCTGCCAGATTTTGCAATTCAGGCTCAGTGGAATGATCTATTTGGTTATTGTTTAATGAACAATGCAGAGCGTTAAACAAACATCATAGGATTGTAAGAATGCTGGAGTCTTTTTCCCATGCCTTTTCAATTCCTCCACCTTACCTGCTTGAGTTTGCGTGTTCCAAAGAAATAAAATCTTTTGAAGCTTTCCAGAAATATGTTTCTTTTATGACCTCTCCCAAATAGCTTATTTTCATCCTGATTTTTTTCCTTCTGTGTTGACAAGTCTTTCATCTTGATCACTGGCATTTTTTTCATCTTTTTCATTCATACCCTGCTCTTCAGATCTACTCAACAAGTAGCTGCCACTGTCATGTAGCCTTGCTGTCCCACTGCACTGCATAGGCTGTATTGAGTCCCAGCAGCGCGTTGTTTTTATTCTGGGTGTGTCTGATCTCATGGCTTGACAGTTTTATGGCACCTTTCACAGAGGTATTGCAGCGTGCAATGCTGGTCTCTTAACCTGCATCTTAGGCACAACCACTCATCTGTTTAATTTATTTTATTCATCTTTTATTATTTCATGCATGCTGAATGATTTAGTTTGATTTTTTTTCTCCATGTGAGAGTTTTGTGTTCCTAAAGCTGCCTGCAGCACCCATACAGGTACACACTACATGGTTTGCTGCTCTGAGCCTTCAGATCTTACACAGCCATGGACCAGCCAAGGCACTGTCCTCCATCCTAGGCTCCAGTTCAGTTGTTGCTAGGTTTGATGGATTTTTCACTGGGATGCAGGTGTGGCAACAGTCACAGACTTGATTTTCTCATTCTCTTCCATCTCTTTCTTGTCTTCCACTTATGAGTCTTCTTTATCAGCATTTGTCTGATTTAAGTGAAATCTCCCAGGGGCAGCAGGTAGCTGCTAATTCCTGTTTCTGGGGAGGGGATGGTGAACAGATGTATGGAGAGATGAGTGGAGGGGCCACAGCCCTAACCTGCCTCTCCTGGTGCTTCTTCTTAATTTAGAAGTAGCATGTGCAAAAAAGGTTATCTTCAATCAGCAAATAGTACCTTTGGAAGATGAAAGCAGATGGGAACACTAATGCAGCAGTATGAGAAACTTCACGAACATTTGGATAAATGTCTCTTTTGTAATTTCTTTTGAGCATGAAGCTCCAAAATGTTTTTGATAAGCATCAGATAGTATGAATTGATCCCTGGAATAATTAATTTCCTCTTTACCCTCCTCTTGTCAGATTGTTCTCTACCTTTCTTCCATTATTATTGACTCCAAGTAATGATCTGTAGATTTCTTTTTACCCCAAAAGAAATTACTCTTTTCCCCTCATCCATTAAATATGCATTTTTTGCTTCATTCCGTAGAGCTTCTGATGTTGTCCATTTTCCTTGTCTGCTTACACTGGTCTCAGGCTTGAAGTTCCTTCTTTTTAAATGAGGGTAGATCTTGTAGGTAGTAATAATGTTGGTTTTGGGAGCCATGGCAGTGCTGCAAGCATGGTGGTAACAGCAAAAAATATCTCTTGGCAACAGAAAAGAGACAGCTTTTGTAATGCTTAGTTTCTTTTGAAGAAGTTGTTAGTTCTGGCTGTGATAGGTTTAAATTTGCATGATCAGCTCCCTCTTTGTCTTGTTTGAGTGAATCAGAGCCTCACTTGATCATGTTGGTCAATTATTTGTAGTTGACTTTATGTCAGTTTTGCTTTGTAAGTCCATATGAAACACAGTGAGAGTGTTAGTCAGATCTGTGATATTCCTGACAAAATTTTAATATGCTTTTATATGTGTTTTTAATATTCTTTGTTTCTGCCAAGTGAATGTGGATGCTGTCTGGATGTTATGTAGGCAAGCTGAGCTTTTGTGTCTGAATTCACCATGCACAACCCTTTCTTAAAACCTTAGAGCATCTGGGGTCCTGGTTGTCATTTGATATGGGAGCACTTCTCTTCTTTGGCTCGGATGTTAGCCACAGAACTCATACAGTGTCAAAAGATGGAAAAACACTCTCCCAGCAGCTTTGTGTGGCTCACCTGCTACTGCCACAGCATTTGCCTGTGTCACGCGTGTTTCTCTCCTGAGTTGCACTTGGCTTTCAGGTGGCTGCGTGCACTTACCTTGTCAGTTGTGCAGAGAATGTGATCCAGAGCGTCTCAAACAAGCCTCCTGCTGAGGGATCCATGGAGGAGCAGCTGCCTTTGGTCATTCCAGTTAGTGGTTGCTTTGTAAAAAATATGATACTTTGGGCAGAGCTTTGTCCTTGGTTTTGGTGTACATGTCCTTGGTTTGAAGTCAGCCTGTGCTAAGCTCAGTAAGTGTATTCAGCTTTTCTTTTTAAAAGGAATTTAGTCTGGGATGTACTTTCTTTTCTACTTTTGGTTTTTGACTAGCTCAGCTTTTAAATTTCTCTGTATGAAAATGACTTGTTACACGGTACCTTTACAACAGTGCCCAAGTTCCTTTTCAGCCTTTTCTAGGATGCCAGCTGCCAGAATTTTGCCAGGGAATGCAGTGAAACTTTGGTAACCAAGATGTAGCTTTGTAGGAAGCTCTTGTATATTTAACAATTAGTTCAGCAAAGGAATTTTTGAGCCAGGGGACTTGGTTTATATCTGTAGCAAACACTTCCTCTTTTCTTGGGCTTACCTGTAAATCACCTTTTTAATTAGACTGAATAGTCCTGCAAGCTATTGAAAACCAGCAGCTCTGTACATCAGTGACTGTGACTCACTCCAACGCAGTCTTCAAAAATAGGGAGTTGAAGCTTCGTTCTTGCTTTTTCTTTAAAATTTCAAGATCTGGTTCAACACTTACTCAAATTCAATCCTTGTTTCATAACTTGTTCTTTTCTGGGGTGGAGATTTTATTTAAATCTTGTCCTTTGCATGTGTGGCACAATAAATGTGCACGTGTGCAGCGGCTGCACTGTAAGCCTGGGGTGTGGGTGCTGCAGTAGGAATCTCAGTGTTGCCATTCCTTGCTCACTTGCTCCTGTGCCCTTGATCTCAGAGATTATTTGCCAGTTGGCCCAGCTATTGGTGGATGCTGGGGCTGAGTTCACAGTGTGTGCCCAAAAAAGCATGTAGGCTTTAGGCAGGCTTATTAAGTCCATGTGAATGCACAACCCATTTTGCTTGCCATAGACAAGAAGAGGTTGTACAACTGTTACTGAAGAAAAAAGCTGTACCTTCTTGCACTCCAGTAAATAATTTCTCTGTTAGAGCATTGAAGCAGATTGCATTATAAAGCAGCTAGCCTTGGAGACTATACAAAATAAGTATGTGGACTGAAATATATATTCCTGAATAGAAATAGATACAGAAAACTAAATTTTTTAGTATTTTAACAAGTCAACAGATTGAGGCCAGACAGTTAGTTTAAACTACTGAAAGTAATTGCTCCTATTATTGTTTGTATATATGTATATAATACTATGGAAACAGTGAGCTCTCTCATTCTACTTGTTTATTGTTATAAGAAAAAATATTTTTCTAAATAGTTCCTTACTGGTTTATGTGTTTGATTTATGTTTTTTCCCTGAGTTACTGATTCAAAGAAACATGCTTAAAAGTTCTCAAGTATGTGATACTGAAAGTTAGATTCTCTTTCCTGCAGTCCTTTATGCTATGCTTTCCCACAGTCATTTTGCCTTTTTTTCAGAATTCTGGAGCTCTTTTCTAGCACTTTCATTTGCAGCATTTCGTAAGGCAGTTCAGTGATGACTGTGATATTAATTTACAAAAACATTGAAACAAAATCTGTTTTCAAAAATACACATATGGCCTTTTTTCATGAGAATGGCACTGGTGACATGCTTCCTTTTCTCACTACTGCTTCCCCAGAGAATTTCCTGCTGGACCAGCTTGCATGCAGTAATTTATTACTGGTTCAAATTATGAGCCACCAGTTCTGTCTCTGTGGCACAGAGATCTGTTCCAAACCTGGAAATAAGAACAGTGCCTAGGTACTAAAGAGCAAAGTCTGCTTGTTCCCAGCTTTTGGCCTTTCCCTGCTTCCCTTTCAACTTCATTTATCCCCCCTGTATTTATCCCCCCTGACTAAGTAACAATCCTTTTGTTCTTTTTGCCACACAATAACATCTGGAAGCCAAAATATTTGACCTTTTGGATGTTTTTTTGTCACCTTTTTATGTGTCTGTCAGTACTGTGAACCTTTAAAACCCAACCCAGAGCCTCCTGGGGTCAGTAGGACAGTGCCCGTTCTCCCTGGAACATTTTGCATGATGTCCTGAGAGCAGTCACCCTTTCTACTGCACCTCAGCCTTTCTACTGCCCTTTTAGTTGTAGCTTCTTGTGTACTATGGGCTGAATTCTAAACTCTATCTGGTATTTTCTTCACCACAAATGTATAATCCAATACTTTTTTTACAGTGCTTTTCATGCAACTTTCTATTGAGTTGAATATTGTCATGCACTCTGAAGAAAATCAGAACTTGTAGCAGGAATGAAACTTGAATCAGAAGTCTTGGATTTATTTTGTGTTAAAAGAGAATCTTGATGTTTTAAGAGAAATTCAACATTACATATTTTAGCCTTACATTTACAGGATTAGTATATATCCATTAAATTTTCAAACAGTGTTTTGAAGTGTATGTGACTAGATTCTGTGGTGCTGCTGGGTGCCACTCTGGGCTTGAGGATAGTTAAAAGAAAAGAGAAAAGAAAAATATGCATAAAATAACAATGGATAGAATATATATTACTTCCTTCCATGAGAAGGTAAGCAAAGCAACCTTATGAAGTGATGTTGAAGCTGTGAGGGTCACAGTTATATGCTATTAGCCATGGAGGCAGAGCTATATGAGACAAAATTAGTGTAACATGTTGCACTATTTGAGGAATAGGTACAAAATTCTTAAATTCTTTGTGGTCTGTTGAAGATTTTTATTTCCCAAAATGGTGCCTTCAAAACTGGAAAGAATATTTCTAATTTCTTTCTTTGCTGCAAAATGGAATAAACCACACAAAACCCCACAGAAACCAAGCTATATATACACATATATTTCACCTAATGTTAATATTAAATGCATAGTATTTCTTACACCGGATATAGTCGATGCTTTCCCACCAGAGGTGGCAGCAGTGGTTCCACTTCCAGCTGTTGTCCTCAGAAAAGATTAACAGGTCTACTAAATTGCTTAAACCCATACCAAACAGAAAATACTCTTCTTTGTCTTCTTTTTAGATTCTTTCCTGTCCTTACATTTAGTTTAAAAATTTCTATAAAAATTTTTAATAGATTTTTTCAGTCCTTTATCACCTTAAACCCCTTATCCAGATGTTTTCTGTGATGTGATAATGAAACTCAGGAAGCTGTGCTATTCCTGACTACAGCTCTCCTAGTAACAGTGCTATTTTTATTGATATTTTTACTAGTAAGCCCTTATGCTTCTCTTCTGCAATACACCATTAGTAGGGCTATAAATGTAATGACAAAGCCAGTAAACCACAATTATATAGTCCTCTTTCTTTTCCTATGTTTTGACAGAGCTGATGTCAGTCCTGTTTGCTAGTGAAATGTTCAAGTAGAAGGAACATTAGTAGATTTGCTGCCAAAATCATTTAAAATTAAAATTAGCTACTTCAGTATGACTTAGCAATTGCACAGTCAGACATCAAGAGCAGATCACTTTAAAGACATGTTTATGTGAAATCCTGCATTGCAAAAGATGCCCAAGCTTAGCAGCAGGTCAGTCCATCTTTTTTCACCTTCCTCTCCCCTCTTCTATATAATCTCAGCCTGTCAGCATTCCTGCCATGCTGTGACTGAACAGAGAGGGCCTCTTACCAAAGTCAGTGAGCAGCTCTCATACTGAATTTTCAGCAGTTGGTGGTCAGCCTGTGGGTGTGACAGAAGCCAGCTCAAAGGGGCTGGTGAGCAGCAGGTACAAAAGTTGCCTGTACACTGATGATCCTCAGCAACCACTTGAAGATGTTTAGTTGTGATTTTGCTGGGTTAGATTTTATGACTAGAGCATTACAGTCAAAAGTTCTAGCTTGAAAGATGGACTGTGAATAGCAGGTTGTTTTCCAGATGTGGAATATCTGACAAAAAGAAAAGCATGTAGATTGTAGGGACCTGTGGACATCATTTCATCCAGCCTCTTTTTTGAAGCTGGACTGTTCCCAGCACATCCCAGCAGCCATGTGTTTGTCTGTTGGAGTCTAGAAACCCTTCAAGGACAAGAATTTGCAGAGCCTCTGTAGGTGACCTCAGGGAGTGGTGGAGCTGCTAGCCAGTCTTTGTTCACAAGCAAAATGGAGCATAGTTAATTCAAGTTTTGCCTGCAGAGACACTGAGATTAAATGTGGAAATTATTTGCATGGCAGGATTTTGCATAAGTAGGCCTCCTCTCTTTTCCTGACACTACTGTAGTTGTCCTTGTGCTTCAGCTCTACTTTACTATATTTGACTTTTGGTAAGAGACTTGCCTCACAAGTATGTCACATTCTGAAAAATCTTCTTAAATACAGAGCCAAACAGGTCTTCAAAATAGCTAAGAAATTACTTTTAAATTTATCAGAAGGACCAAAACTAGTAGCATTTTTAGGATTCTACCTTTAGTGAAGTTCATAAATATTTTTTTCTGTAGTCTGTATGATTTTGTAAGTGACAAATTGTTACTAGCAAATTACTAAACTTACAGTGTACATACAGTCACATACTGGAATGGCCACTACACCTCAGTAAAAATGAAAGGTTTTAGTACAATCAGGAGCTGAGGAGAATATTCCCACTTCTTACCTTAGGCTGTGCTCCCTCAGTGGTTGCTGGAAGGAGGGGGTGCCTCCAGAGGTATGAGGTAGGATTTTTGCCTGTTGAGACCCTCTGCTGTGAATGTGAATATGCTCCTACCTCTGCCTTTCTATGTGTATGACTAATTTGTACTCTGATGTTTCGTCTGCTGCTTTTGCTGTGTTTCCCAGTTGTTGCAGAATGATGCTGTGACTCTCCCATTGGCAGTTTTCTCTGCCTGGGCACTGAGCCCTTACATTCCCGGTTCAGCTGCCCAGGTCAGAGCAGTGGTTGTGTTGGTCCCTGGAGAGAGCTGTGACCCTGCAGGCAGTGACTCAGAGTGCTGGGATGACTTAGGCTGAGTGGGGCTGTCCTTCTGACTCACCCTCCAGAGGAGCCTCTTTCTCTCTGTTTAACGCAGAAAGAGACTTACAGGTGGAAGATAGGTGCTGTGTTCCCTTTTGTGTCTGTCAGCAACTTTCGTAATTGCGTAAACACCCCTGTGCTACATAAATACATGTGCTACAGTCATGAAGAGAAGGCCAAAACAGTTCAAAAAATGAAGGTCAAAAAGGCGAGGCAGACAAGCAGACTGGGAGATTACCCTGAAAAATTACCCTTTGTGGTTCCCTCACTGCCAGTAGCCAGCTTGCAGTGTACCTTCCTGGCAGAGCTGTGGCTACCCAGACTAACAGATCCTGGAATGAATGCAAACATAACCATCAGGTAAAAGCCAGGAAATTGTTTTTGTCTTGGTACACTGAACATTCAAAATTTTGTTAAGAGCCACACGTTTAATTCCAGAATCCACATTTCTTGGTGGAAATTCAGACTATGTACAGCCTGAACACTGGTCAGGGGACTCTTAGGAGGAGACAAATGTTGGACAGTGAAATAGATATCAGGCAGGAACTGGATAATTCAGTGTCACAGGAGTGCCTAACTCAATCTGGCAGCTAGGAGTGAAAGTAAAAAGAAGTCAGTGCTTCCTCAGCAAGAGCATCATTAATTATTTACATGTGTTATATAAGGAGGCTGCATATTCAAAGCTTCTTGAAGCCTTTTGGGAAAGGCAGTATATTTTTAAAGAAGGTTCTAAGGCATATTCTAGTGAACCTTCTAAGATATCTGTGCTGAGAAAATCAT
Source organism: Pyrgilauda ruficollis (assembly GCF_017590135.1). Taxonomy (NCBI): domain Eukaryota; kingdom Metazoa; phylum Chordata; class Aves; order Passeriformes; family Passeridae; genus Pyrgilauda; species Pyrgilauda ruficollis. The sequence continues at coordinate 12,457,275 of NW_024523822.1, read as the reverse complement.
CACATCTTAACATATAGCCTAAAAATCTACCAGAGCAGTATTTTTGTCAATTGTTCAGAGTACTGTTATCTTTAACACTGTTGTTTATATTTTGACTTTACTGTTTAAGGTTAGTCAGGGCATGCAAATGTCAGAGTGCTCTGAGCAACTTTCCTGATGGTTTGTTTGAGGAGACACTATCCCGTGCTTGGCTTTGAAATTTGGCAGGCATGTCTGATCTGGGAGAGGGCTTGGACATAGAATTTCAAGTGATGAAATCCAGCTGATGTTCAAAGGAAAAGTCTACTCCCAGAATGCTCCTAGGAGGCCCCTGTGGGAAAAAAAGACACTGTGAAAGAAAGCAATGGAAATCGTGTGTTATAAATTCATGTGATTTTACCTCTTGTGCAAGTAAATTCAGGCAAGATAAGAAGTATAGGCTTTCACAGCACTATTTACCAGCTTTCTCTGTTTTGTCTTCCTGATGCTGATGTGCCTGAGAAGGTAAATCAGGTGTGCCTCTGATTCTGAGGAGTCTAAGGTGTGAAGTTCTTACTGGGGCAAAACTCCTGTTGAGTTACAGGGTTGAACCTTAACTGACCTTGCTGGAAACTGTATGCACATCATATCAGAAAGTCAATCCCATTATGGGCTCATCTGCTCCTTACCCACATTTTTGAGAGAGATTCCTTATCTTGGCCCATTTCTGGGCAGGTGGAGGTCTTTGCTTCCTTCCATCAGAGTTTCCAGCAGGATTTAGGAGGAGCCTGCAGGTCTGGGGGAAGCACTGAATGCACCATGCTGCAGTGACGTTCTGCTGGCAGGTGAGGAGCAGAGGGGTCGCTGCAGCAGTGAGCAGGGAGGGTGGTCAGGCTGTCTGGAGATGGAGGGGGAAACAGCTCCACATCAGGGTCCACAGGGAGGTCTGCTGCTCCTGTGGTGAGTTCACCTACGGTATTAAATACAAATCAATAGCCTGTTAAGGTTTTAGTAGCAGGAAAGATGAAGGTAAGCAAGCAATTGGCTAGCAATAAGCAGCTAGAGAGCATCTCACTCTTCACCAGGACTTTTCCTTGTGCCAGGAGGGTGAGTTGTGGGTCAGGTGGCCAGGCTCATTTGTTGTTTTTTAAGATGCCCTGTTGCACTGAAGGCTGTAGTTCTTAACAGTAAAACAAGGATATGTAGATATGACATAATCTAATGGTACAGTGTCACCAGTGTGATATCACAGGCAATGCTGGGGGGCTGGTAAATACAACATTTTTGTGCTATTTTAGTATGTATTCTTTAGCTACCTTTTTCCTAATTGTAGTTAGTTTTGCCCATTTGAGGGTTTTAGTGCCTCAATTTTTAACACTATAGTTTAGTTCTTTCATTGGGTGAAGTTTTATCAGCTCCTGTGGTTCTTCCAGGCTGCATCTCTATAGCTTTTGGAGTTACTTCTACATAAATTCTCCCATATAAAACAGATCTGTGAGGTCTGCAGAAGCTGTGCGGGTATTGCAGTAACTGTATTGGTGGAGAGATGAGGCAGATGGTTTCTTGTGGGTTTGGGTGGAAGGTTTTGGGAGGGGACTTTGCTCGGGTTTTGGTTTTTTGTTTTGAGGGGGTTTTTGTTTGTGTGGGGATTTTTTGTTGTTTTTGTTCTAACAGAAAGTTTGGAAACTAATGCCACGTACAGAAACATCTAAGTAGAAAAGTCATAATTAAAACAAACTGTGCAAGCTGTCATTTATTTCTGAATATATTTGATTATAAATGTTTGTGTGTTTCTAAAGAGAGGCTGCTTTGGATACAGCTGAAGCAGCTGCTTATATGCAATTCAGGAGCTCACTCAGTGGTGCTGATCCACTGTCCTGCAGGTAAAATTCACTCAGCCTGCAGAAGACTCCAAATGTTGGAGAAAGGGAAACAGATGCTGATCTGGGAGGAAATTGCCATCTTTTCTCTTCTTTGTGTTGAGTTATATTGTGATGTTGGTGGGAATGGAAAGGATAAAAAAGTAAACTAAAGTCATGTGGGCTGCAATCTTGCGTTAGGATGAATGCAGGGACAGGCTGAAAAACTTAATAGCAGTTTTCTCTTTTCTGTTATTTTGCTAGGAACTAATTCTGAGTTATAGAAGGCAGCAGCAAGATGGCAAAAAGAGATGCTTTTTGGCTTAATTGAGATTATTTAAAAGAATTAAATATGATTAAGCTGGAGTGGATGCTTTGCACTGTTACTGCCCTTTGTGCCCTGGGAGGTGTTTCTGGCGGTAGGCTGGATTGTCCCTTGGCTTGGCATCATGCCTGGCACTTGGCAGAGTCCTGGGATGCAACACCTCAGGCTGCTGGCTGCTCCTGCAGCCTAATGCATGCAGCTTGCTCTGGACAGTCAGCAGCTGTGGGTACCTTGCTCAGGCTGAAGGCAGGACATGGAGAAATGAGAGGCAGAACCTTGGAACAGATGAGTGAGGGTAGAACAAGTGCCCCGGCATGAAGGAAAACTGGATCACATGAAAGAATGAAGTTTTTCTACTGTACTGAAGGAGAAATAGCTAAAAAAGGCAAAAGCTGTTCTTTCCTGCTGAGTGGAGGTAGGCAAAAAGGTGTTAGATAGATGTGGGGTGTCCCTTCTGACTCATAAACATGCAGTCATGCACTGACTTTTAAATCAATATGCCCATGCAACGCTCAGTACAAAATGACCCTTTACCTACATTATGAACAGGGTGGAAGAGGTAAGTGCAAAACAGTCATGCAAATTATTTGGCTCAGTTGCAGGTACTTCTTTGGGTTTCATGTTAGCTAAAGATAATGCATCAGGAGAAGAGTGCAATGGCATAATTCAAATGGCAGCTTTCGTTTTGTCCTGGGAAAGAACAATTACAATTCTCCAGGAGAGTCAGCATAGCATGTTTGGTTTTGTTGTGTATCAATTAAACCACCGTGACTTCTAGGGGAACTACAATTACTCCAGATTACATGGTACAAGATTAGATTAAGTTGGGGTTTGATATGTGGATTTCATTCAAAATCAGGCTGCTTACTTTGCAGTCAGTTGTTAAGAGCTGGAGTATTTGTATCCCTGGAGGTCGGGAACCTGGGTCTGTTCCCAAGGTGGCTGTTGATGCCCTGGAGTGCTGGTGTGCCCGCAGAGGAATTCAGCTTTAAACAAAAGCAATCTGTGTGTAACCCACTCTCTTCTAAACCAGCTACCTCACAGCCACTTGTCAAGAATGGAAGAGTTCTATGATCATGGTTGCTGTTAAAGGAAAGACAATTTTGAGGAACCTCAAAATTAATTCCAGTTACATGAAATTCCTGACTTTGTGCATGTGGGCTGTAGGTAGTTGTCTTGCTCAGATACAGGAACATTTCTTGAAGGAGAGCATATGGCCCATGCTTGCTCTGCAGCCAGTGTGCACAACTACATAATGAAAATTCCTATAATAAATATCCTGTGTAAGAAACATGAAGATATCTTCATGCTGCAATATTCCCTAACCTTGCTAAAGGAATTCTTCTTAGATAGGAGTTCTCATTATGTAGCCTGTGATTTTGTATTTTGTCAGACTGAGTAAAACAAGTACTTGCCCTTGTAGCTTGCCATAAGGTACTCAAGATTTCTTCACAAAATGCATGAAACAAATAGCTTCTCACCAGGTTTCAGAGCCAAGGTTGTACATATCACTTACTGTAAAGAGTTGTAGTTCAAACACTCTTTCTTTTATTCTGCTAACACTCTTTCTTTTATTCTGCTAAGTTTCATATACTTATTAGTTAGAAATGTTGATGTTTTCCCTTTTCTCTTCAGATGACACTGGCTGTCCTAGTAGCCAGTCAGTATCTCCAGTTAAGACTCCTTCTGATGCTGGAAACAGTCCAATCAGTTTTTGCACTGGTAGTGATGGAGATTTTTCCAGGAAGAAATTCAGTCCAGGGTCAATGAGTGAAGGGAATACGCAGCTGGCTCGATACAAGAAGGAGACAAAGACAAGCCTTGTAAAGCCCGGTGAGTATCATTCCTTTCATTTCCTTAATTACACTTCCTAATTGACTGGTATATTTACAGGTGTCTACATACATAGACACCTGTGTTGTGCACCTGTCATATCACTAATGCTGATAGTAAATAAAATAGGTGGCTTCTTTCTGTGGAGCCACCTGAAAGATATGAAAACACTATTGTTATTGTCCTTTTCATGGAATTACAATCGACTGACATATTCACTTTTTTTATGAGGCTCGATGGTGATATCAGATAGCTGAAATGGATTTTATTCTGTTTCATAGTAATTGCACTCATATTTCAGTGCCCAAAGATAAATGACTCTTAAAATGAAAAAGTTTTGTGATGTCCTTAAATTTATTGTTGGATCCTGCCTAAACTTTGTGCTGCCAGGCTCTGACAGCTCTGGGGGTATGAGATGTCTGACAGGCAGCCTGTGTGTGGGACTGGCAGATTTGGACCTGTACTGCAATGGCTGAATTAAGAGTGTATCTCCCAGTGCCTTGGACTAATGGACCACCTCAGACCGCCAGCTAAATCAGCACCTGCTTGTTGGACATCCAAGACTAAATATCCAGATGTGCCATTGGTTCCTGTAATTTTAGTCAGTTGATATAAAATATGTTATATCACTTGATTGATGTACAGGCAGCTCTTGATTACAAATGGTCAGGATATTTGTGTTGCTATTTTATTAATCATGGAGACAAAGTTGGCCCTGTATATAGCCAGCTGCAGAACTGACATGGTTTATGAGCTCAGGTACCTCCTGGCTATATTGTTTCCAGAGTTATTTTACCTCTGGAAGCAATTTAGATACTTCCATGAAAAACCAGCTCAGATTTGCCAGCATGTTTAATCCAAAAACAGTGGAAAATCTATTGAAAAACCTCTTCACTGGCTTGGTCATTGGAAGGGTTGATTAAACCTGTTTTACCACTATCCCTGCAAGTTCTTTGGCTCATTTCATAGCACCATGTTACTTGAGTGTTCCCAGTCTCCCACTGCTGTGCATAATGGCTGATAGGTAATATTTTTTACAAGGTTTGCAGTGAAAGGGATATGTACCAGTCAAATCCACAGCTGTGGCTACCACAATGATTTTGTTTGTGAATATGAACTTGCTTAGCAAAATGTGAATAATGAATGCAAAAGTTTTTTTCTAATGAAGAGTCCTATACTCATGGAGAAGTTATGCACCTTTTTCAATAAATTAATTCACTGTTTTCAGTTTTACACTTTAATTGCCTTATAGTATGAAGTTATTAGCCTTTTGCGATATTCAGCAACCCGATCTGTTTTACAGAGTACTTCTAAGTTCCTACTGCCAAATATCTCACAGTTTTTTAGTGAAAAACTGTTCAAAATCATGTCACAGTGTGAGAGCTGACACAAGTGTGACATGTCAGACATGGATGACAGGGGAGAGCTATGGTTTGTTTTCCTCAGTGTTGGCCACAGGGATTAAAGCGATTTTCTTCCATTGCTATCTCATTCCATAGCTTCAGGTGGACCCAGTCTCTTTCTCATGACCTACTTGCACATGAATTTCTCTTGACTCAGTTAAGAAGATATAGCCATTGTGCAAAGAGGAGGCATCATCATGTAGCAAAACACTCAGAGAGTAACTAGGGATCAATAGAAGGGCAGTGGGATGTGGAGGAGAATAACAGCAACATGTCCTTGTCATATATAAAAGAAATTGTGTGTAATTTTCTCTTTACCAAAAGCCCTTCTTGATTTATAGAGATTATATCTACTTCATATTAATCTAAAATGGCTTGTGACAATGACTACATAGCAGGAGTTATATATGAGAGACAAAAATCTAGCCTACCACTGTTTTTTACCATGTCCTGCACTACATTTTTACACAACTACATCCATCACTATGGACCTTCAAAATTCCTGTCATTTTGCTGAAATCTGTCTGTTTCCAGTATTGTTTTCTTGGAGCATGCTGACTCTCAGAAGAAACACTTACACAAATATGTAGATAATTCAGGAAATGTCAGAAAGGGATAGCACTGAGAATGAGCCCTGGGATGTTTTTGGTCTGTTCCCAAGCTCTTAGACTTTTCTGCTTCTCTAGTAACATCACTTCATCTTTCTTTCCTGTACTTCAAAATGCAAAATACACATAGCCTTTTTTTCCTCTCAAACAGCCTAAGGCCTTATGTTATATGAGTCTAAGCCATCTTCACCTCTTGAAGTATTAACAAAATAGATTAGGCTATCATTCATATTTTATGTAGTTTGCATAGAGAACCATACATAATCCTGAAGTGCTCTCACTAAACCTATAAAGTATTTATAATAATGAAGAAATTATTCATTTGAGAGAGATGGAAGTGGTTTATATTGTGCATTAAATCCGAATCACATCAGTGTAGAAGTGAATTTGGCTTAAAACCTGTGCCTGCTTTCCCAGGGAGGGATGGAGAGAACAGGAACATGAAGGAAAATAATAGAACATCCACTCTCAGATATAGCTACAAGCCTTTTAATTTCAGGATTTTAGAATTTGGTTCTTATTTTAGATGTGATTTATTTACATAATATTAAAAGCATTACAAAATGTGTTGCAGAACATGTCCTCACACAAAGGCACAAAAAGACTTAATTAACCTTGGTCTTAGTTTTGTATCAAGATGCTGTACTGAATCCTACACTTCTTGTAATTGAATAAACAGAACCATAAGCACTTCTGCATGCTCACATTCTTGTGTAGTCCTCCTAGAAAGATCCCTCCTGAATTCCTGTAGTCTATGTCCACATCCTGTTGAGAGCTGTGGGAATTGTTTTGTTCCTTTGACAGTCTTTCTCATCTGGTTTTTCAACATCCATTAGAACGCTTAGTGAAAGGATGCAAAATCTGCCTCTTTCAAAGACATGGATAAAGAAAAGAATATTTAGCAGAAGTTGTGTCAATAACTTTTAAAAGTCTTGCATGTTTAAACTAACACAGACATGTATTTAAATCTCTGTGAGCACCAGAATTTGAGAAGGACGTCTGATCAGCTGTGTTCAGCATTTCTGTAAAGTTCGGGTCTTCTTGCTTTTGGTGTTACAGGCACACTTGGGACAGTTTCCTGAATGCTTGCTGTTGGAGCTGTTTCTTAAATCCCACAGAATTGCTGAAGTTTCACATGAAATTATTGAGATCTAAGAAGAAAACATTAAGGCTGTCCCAGACCTTTTAGCACCTTCAGAATCCTGCAGAATAGATGTGTAAATGCCATGGCACAAAAGGAGCCCTAGGTGAGCCCAAATTAGGGTCAGCTCCCAAACCTTGTAAGGACTGTCATTCACATCTTGGTACAATAATAAACATTCCAGGTAGCAGAGGACTATGCAAAAAGGGTTTGGTTTTTTTCACTGCTAATAAAACATCTAGCCGTTTATTACTGAATCTGGCTAAAATAGCATATTTTGGATTTCAGTGTCATTGAACTGCTACGGATTATATTTCAAGAAGGGTGGCAGTTTGGACATTAAAACTTTTTTTCTGTTCAGATTAATGGGAAAATGTCAGAGGTTTCCACCACACAGAGCACCTACATTTGCTGGACAACAGTCAATGAGCACAAACTGAAAAACAAGAAATTCTATCTGGACACCAGAAAACACTCTTTTTGTCTGTGGTCAGACACTGGCACACACTGCCTGGAGAAGCTGTGGAGTTTCCATCCATGGATATAGCCAAAACTCAACTGGATATGGTCCTGGACAGCCTGTTCCAGCTAGACTTGCTTGAGTGGGGAATTGGGCTGGGTGGCTTCAAAAGGTCCCTTTTACCTCCCAGCGATTCTCTCTAATGCTGTGTTGCTGGACTTTGTTTTGTCCTTTAAACAGTGCATCAGCCACATCTATAGTTAAGTAGTTGCAAAGCACAATTCGTGTTTTTCCTGCCCTTGCTTGGCCACTTAAGTTCATAAAAATGAAGGTATATTGAAAAAAAATACATCTTTTAACAATCACTATTCAACTAAAAATGTTATTTAGCAAATAGTAAGTACAAGGCAAAGTAATCATGTACTCAACATGTGTTTTCTACTTCTTCCTGGTGAATTTATTAAGCCGCTGTAAATGAGCCTTGGGATAGGGTGTCCCAGTCTGAGCAGATTAATCTTTGAAGGCTTCAGGACAATTAGGAGTTTTAGGAGAGACAGGTGGAGCAGAATGTATTGCCCTTACTTGGTTGTGAGTATTCAATAGGTGCAGGTACCTTTTTAGTCAGTGTTAGAGCTGATAGTGATCAAAAAGGAGGCAAGGAAAATTACCCTAGACAATTGGAAATATTAAGACTAGAATTTAAATAAGCCAAACAGATCAGAGAAGAAATGCAAGTGTTAGCTGCAAAGCATGTTTTATCTGTTAACAATGCCTAGCTGTTAAAATATAATGCTTTTCCTGAAGTTTGGGGTTTTTTCATTCTTTTGTAATTGTCTGGTATGTGAGGATTAGATTCCCAGGACACTAAATGTCCAAGAACTTATTTCTGGGAGTCCCCTGTGAAAGCAAGTAGTAACTAGTTAATCCATTAGTATAAAATTAGCAAATAAATTAATCCGTATTGCTACTTTACTTCTGTATCTGTCTGTATTCTAAAGGTAGTCACTTTGGTTATTTTAAAAACAAAATATAATTTTGATTTAGGTTATATTCCTGACATCTGGCTGTATTATTTTACAGGTCTTTTGTCAACTCATTCCCTCATTTCAGTCTGACAGTGTGGGGAATAGCAGTGTCTGACTCTGATGTATGTGTGTGTATGTGCTTCACTTGAAAAACATGATTTGGTATGTAAGTTTTCTGAGAGGATTGTCTTACAGGTAATTATGGAAATTTATTTCACTGTCAAGAACTTCCTTGTGAGTGCATCATTTGCAATGACAGGACTTTGTTTTATCTTGGAAAGTTCAATAAAATATTAGAAAGACGTGTTTTACCAGCACATTTATCCAAGAACATTGTATCTGGTATTTGCATAACTTTTCTTTATTCTCTGTACCAAATTTCTGCAAGCAGTTGGAAAATAATAGATCTGTTGTCCCTGTTATTCAGGAGCAGCAGAACAGAATACAAAAACCAAGTTACAGAATGTGCTAACTTGAACAATTCCTATGGCACACAAAGAAATTCATGAATCTTTTTAACTACTTGCTAGGACGTCTACCTATTATGTTGAAACACTTCTTAAAATGCTGCTGGTGTACTGTGTATTCTAACACAAAGTCACGCTGTTTGGTTGTTTGAAAAAATACCCACACCAAAACCAATGGAAAACCTCTGTTTGGAGATAGCAAAGTGCATTGACTGATTGTTAAAATAAATTGGCATTCTTCATTCCATCCCACAGAGGTAAGAGCAATGAGAAGACTGGTGTCTGTCTTTTTGCTGTAACTTATTTAACAGGACCTCATAACCCACATTCCAAGACTGCCCCTTTTGCAGGAGGGATAATTTAGAACAAGGGTATGACAAAGAACATTTAACCTGGTTACAAATGCGGTATTTAATCAGTGAACACCATGTTCCCATCCTGCAAGCAGTGATAACCATACTTGAATGGTGAAATTGGGAAATTCATGCTTTCAGTCCTAGGAATATTCAATTACTTAGCTATGTGGCTGCTGTCACATGCATAAGAATGCTGAAATTAGGAAATGGGCTACTCCAGGTTCAGTGCACTTTAAATAATTGGTCATAGAACAAAAAAGGTTCTGAAAATTGACCAAATTAATTGAGTTGATAGCAAATAATGGAACGTTTTGCCTATTACTGACCATTAGTTCTTCCCTTAAATTACTTGAATTAATACCAAGGAATCTCTTGATCTGACAATGCTTATTGATAAGTGTAGAGCATAGATTCTCTGACAGATACAGAGGAAGTTGCAAGTGAAAAGAGGAAGAGCAAAAATCCAGGTTCCCTGAGTAACTTAAACCAGATGTGGAGGGCTTTAACTTGAGCATTATGTCTTTAAGCCACTTGATATTTGGCAAAGAGCAGATACACAGTGGTCAAGTACTTGTGCTTCTGGAAGGCTTTTGATCTGTTTTTTAAAACATCACCTTGGCATAAAAAGGGAGAAAGCATCTTTCTCAGATGTAAGCACATGCTTTGAATGCTTCACTTCCTGTCCCACACCTGATAGCAGCCATTATAACCATCCTGACATTCAAATCCAACCATATGCATCATTTGTTTCCTGTGCAGTTTCAGCCACACTCTTCTCCCTTTCTATTATCTGTATTTCATAATTTCATTTGTGACACTAAAGTTTCTGAGACCTTTTCTAATACAGAATCTAGCAAATACAGTTGTGGCAGTTTTTGACCCTATTCATTTTCCTCAGTTACTTTTGCTTTTCTTCTTTCCTTTAGTTACTCTTGCTTTTCTTCTTTCCCTTCACCTTTCATTTTCACCCACACAAAATAGCTACTGCTGATTTTCTAAATAAAAAAATGTTTCTGGATAATCATTCTGTATGTGCTGAGTCCTCCTGCATATTTTACTGCTTTAATTTCATGTCTGTTGCTATGGAGCAGTGCAGGTTTGCTTGCCTCACTTGCCAGCACAGGCAGTTATTAAATCCTTGGTTCTGCGGGTCCCAGAGGAGCAGGGTGGGCTCTGGGGGGGATGCACATGCACATCTCACCCTCCAGAAGTGAGGACACCCTGTCTGGGTTCCAGCCCATGCCATCCTCAGAGCTTGTGCTGTGGAGTTGAGCCCAGAGGGACATCACCCTGCAGAAGTCTGGTGGTTGTAGCAGTCAGTAAGGGCTGGAAGGTGGCCAGCCTGCAAGGTTTGGGGGATGGTGGTGAGGGTGATACTGCTGAGGATCTGGCATTTGCAAAGCCCAGCCTCCCCCACAAACTCCAGGACATCTGGATTCTCATGGCCCCTTTGAATATTTCCTTCTAGTTCTAGACCCAGCATAGCAAGTAGATCCCATTGGTTGGAGCTCCTCTGTCTGGCATAAATCCCTCACCTTTTGTGATTCAGAGGAAGTGAAATTGGACTCTAATTGTCTCCTTAGACAACCTTCAGTAGCACATGGGGTCTGACTGTCTCTGGTCCTTGTGATTGGTTCCATTGCTTAAAGGACACAAAACAGCTTTAACAGGTGAACCTGCCATTTCCCTTCTAGGGGTTATAGGAACTATTTTGGAGGTGAGGGACATGTGAATTCATGGTCTTCATGAATAGAGCAGAAATGGCCCCTAAGTTATCTGACCTCCCAATCTGCAGTGTAGGGATTAATTATCTTTGCCTGCATGAGTGCACTAAGGTCCTGTTTTGTTTTAAAGGTGGTAGAATGAATGAATCCACTGTATCTGGTGTGTGACCTTTCTGACCAAATATTAAAGCATTTACTTGAGGAGTCACTTGTTATGTTGACTGAGAATGGGACTGAGGTTGGCTGAGACATGGAAGACTTCCACGTTTAGTCAGATGAATCTTACGCGCCTCTCCTGTGTCCTCATCAGGCCTCTGACACCTCTGCTCTTGGCTCTTACTGAAGTCAACCACAGTCTCTGTGACTTTTCTTTCTTTTTTTTTTTTTTTTTGTTTTTGGCTTCTTTCTTTTTTTAATGGAAAGGGAATTTCTTAAACGTTCAATTGTGGAAGAAAGTTTGTGCTTGAAGAGCACACAGGGACCTTCAAGTAGCTCTAATTAGATGGTTTTTCCTCTTCCATTCATCCCTGAAATGCTTAGGCACTCTCCATTTGTCTATTTTGTGAGGACTACTGCCCAAGCTGCCTAGCATTGCAAAGGGAGATTCTGAATCCCATTTTGTGCTATGGATTCGCAGAAATTAAGTGGTTTTAGTTAACTGAAGTTTAAAAGTTAACTAAAGTCCTAAAGTTAACTACAGCTAACTAAATACACTGAAGTAAGTGCTAGAGTTAACTAAATACACTGAAGTGAAATAAGTGCTCTGTAGTTTCTGAAAAATAATACTGGAATGTAATTATAATCTAAATATTTTAAGCAAAAGATGCTTAGAAAGGTAAAAAATATTAGCATAGCAGTACGTTTTTAAGTTAGATTTATATGTATTTTAGATTTAAACTTTTAATTTAAACAAATTTGTTTGAATTGCTGGGGAAGAACATGTTCATACACCCAAACATTTCTTGTAAACATGAATAAGCAAAATATAAGCTACAAGTAGTGCTTCAGCTTCAAAGCATTTCATAGTATGTAACACAGGTCTACAAATTCCTGATAAAGTGGCATAGAAAAACCGTCTGTGTCATTCTGTGTCATAAATTTTATAATCCAGCCCTTTCTAAAACATGATTTTAGATGTTGCTTAGTAGAGACATAGGCAATTAGTGGGTAGGCTGTGGCCTCTCGAAATAGATTTCTTTGTTCAGAAGACTCAGGCTGCAGCAAGTGCTCAGATGTCACAGCGAAAATGGAGGATCCAAAAAAGAAGCCAGCAAGTTGTAAAGAGCAATTGGCAAGTAAAAGCTGAAAGCCTGAGTCCTTCCTGTTCTACACAGTGACCTGCCCAGCTCTGCACTGGTGGCACAGGCCACCTGCAGTTCAGGGCATTGGGCAAAAGTCTGCAGTTACATACCTCCTTCCTTACAATAAATAAATAAATAAAAGGATGTCCTTGTTGCTTAGTTCAGGAAATGGAAAAGGAGCTTCGATTTAGATGTCTTTGTGTGCCTTTTGGAGGATGGACTATGGCACGAAGTAGAGGAGTGCCCTAATACAGAGCCGCCGGGCAGGCTGAGGGGATGTGGCGTGGCTGCTCCCAGGGAAGCTGCTCCACTTTCATGCCGTTCCTCTTTTACTGGGGGTTCAGAGCTGAACTCCCAGCAGGCACACGGTAACTCCTTTGTCTCTCTCTCCCTGGCCCGTTAATTGCACTGCTGTTGCTGCAGACACACAGAAAGTGGGACGGCCACTGTCACAGGCAGATCGTGGCCTAAGGATGCCCGCGGCCTCCAGCTTAACCTCGCTCTTGGTCCAGGAGAGCCACTGCTCTGACTGCAGGTCACAGGGAGCAGGGGACCGGGTGTGGGGCTGCTGCAGGGACTGCCGGGGATGCTGCACAGGATGACATCCCTGCCACACAATACATCTTTTAGACCCAAATGCCTTTTGATAGAAATGAAGGTCTCCGGGGGCTTGCAGGATGTGCTCCTGCATCAGGAAAAGGCAGCTGAGGGCCTGGCATAAGAAGGGCCCTGGGGTTTAGAGGTAGGTATTGAAGATGGCAATAGCTGTGATCTTCAGTAAAAACAATAAAATTCTTTTTGTATATTCAAGCAGGTTTGTTTGGGTTTTTTTCTCCATTACTAATCCAGAGTGGAATTTGAGCCAGAAAGGAGAAACCTATGTTATACACACTGCACACTCTTAAGTACTTGTTCTAAAATGTATGTGAGGTCAATATAGAACATGCCTTGAAATTTGTGTATTTACTGCAGTGAGTTTTCTGTGCCTTGTGTTTGCTTTCTGTGGGTTTCAGCCCACTTGTGCATGAGAAAGAGTCCATTATGAATCTTCCCTTAGGAATTTTTTTTTTTTTTTTTGTCCTCTGCTTTTAAATTACAATCTGTATTATTTATGCCAATGTTTAAAATAGCTTCCTAGCTTTCCCCGGTTAAAGTACTCTGAACCTATTCCAGATACATTTTCCTATGCACAGCTCCCACTCACCATGAGTTTTTATTTCAAGTAATTTTTCATGAAATAACATGCATTACAGCCAGAACCCTGTGTTGCTGTTACATAGTTTTCTTTACACTTTTCCAGCTATATTCCCCCTCCCATGATAAACTGTGTTGTCATTATGCATTTTTATCTTAGAATAAACAAATTGCATTCCCTTAATCTCCCTTCATAAACAGAACCCTCTCATGCTGTTATCATTATTGTTGACCTTTTTTGGAATTTCTCCAGGTTATTAATGCATTTTTAATGAGATTCATGGGATTTAAAGTGTTTTCTGAGCAGTGTTTACTCGGGAATTGATAGATTATTTCCTTTTCTGGTTTTTTTTTTTCATCCCCTATTGCTTTTTTGTCTGACATCTTACTATGTTAAAAGCAGAGCTATGCAAACAATTGATTTGGGGGTTGCTGCCAAATCAAAACATTTAAGAAAATCTTTGTTTCAAACTGAACAAAGGCCTTATTCAGTCTAAAATATTTTGAATTTTGGGGGATTTATTTTTATGTCTTACCCCATTTTTAAAAGAAGAAAGGCATTTATTAGCTTTCATAATTAAAGCATCATTTCAAACAGAAAGTAGAAAAATCTGATTTTATATTTTTCTGGCCATGTTTGACTTAAATATCAAGACTTAAAGATCAGTTTGACTTAAAGATCAGTGTTCTCTGATCTTGTTTTTTTTGGTGACCAAATTACTACCTAAAATATTTATTTCCCTCAGAGTTATTATTTCAAGTACTTTTGAGCAGTATTGAGTGGATCAATCAATATGTTCCTTGTGTTTATATATCTGTATTTATGCATAGGAATGGAAAGCTAAATTAATGTCTTTATTTTAGTCATGCCAGTCTCACTTGATTTCACTGTCGTTTCAAGGCTTTGGTGAGTGGGTGGTGGCTGGGCTCAGAAAGGGAAGGTCACGCATAAACAACTATCAGATTTTTGCAGATAGTGGTGTCATTTTAAACATCTGGCCTATTTAAGCAGTGGTATTTTACTTGTTTTTATGTATGTAGATATCTAAATCCCAATGAAGCTGTGCTTTAGATATCTTCACTCTGTTTTGGTTGTCCCTTGAAGTTAAAAATTCTGAGCTTGGGAAGAGCCTAGGAGAAAGGAAAAATGCATGTCCAGTCCGTGTTCCAGTAAAGAAACTGCAATAATCACAAAACAAAACCCAGCAGCCAGAACAACTAGATAGAAGTGTCTCAACTTTGCTAAAGCTCTAGATTGCAGAGAACAGTTTTCTCGGCTGTGTTGTCTGTAGGGTGGAGCCTTCTGATGGAGGTGGGAGCTGTGGGAAATTCTGGCCTGTATGGATTTCACCCATGTAGCAGGAGTTAGTGAAGACAGGCATTCTAAACTACTAGGTGGTTTTATGGAGGAGCTGGAGAAGGGCATGACAAGCTGCAAGGATGGGGCCTCATCTCTTTATCAAGTTCTTATTGCTGCATGCTGTGTTCCTGGGGGTGTGATGGGGACATCATGTGCAGCATCCTCCCAGTTCAAAGCCTGGCTCTAAGAATCCCAGGTGGAGCCTTTCTTTTCCAAGAAAAGCAGACAGCATAAAAGCTGTCACTGGGTTTGTTTTGTGTGGATCCTGATTTATGTGGTGTAGTGTGAACCACCCACTCAGGTCTTTCGAAAGAGCCATCAAACCGTTCACCACTTTTTAGCTGACCTGCTTCTAGGCATGCACAGAAATGTGTTTGGCAGAGCTGAGAAGCTTTGCTGAGTGAGGCTGGTGGGAGGTGGTTCCCAGCTGAGATGGCACATAGGGAGAGCACCAGTTCCAAACCAGCCTCGTTTTGTACGTTCAGCCTCCAGCCACTGCAAGGTGGACATGGCTTCCCCAAGGACTCTGAAATGTACTGCCCTCAATGTGGCATATAAAAATAGCAAACCTGCTTTATAATAGTGTATTTTATATACACCGTTACATAAAATATATTTTAAAGAAATGAAAATTCTGCCAGGTTTGTCTCATATTTTGTGAGTATTACATTGTCTTGCTTCCATGCTGAGGCACTTCATTACAGGTCTGTGTTCCACCTTTCTTAGATTCTGTAAATAATAGGAAGCTGTTGGCTTTTGAAATCTGGGCAGGCTGAGTCTGTTTGCTAGAGCTGGTGGAATACAGCTTGACCACAAACCTGCAAGGATGAATAAGCTGAAAAAGCACAGGCTTCTTGTCTGTCATTTTTGCTTCTTAACAGTAAGAGTAGAAAAAAAAGGAGCAAATTATGGCAGTCATAACTTGAAATGCATTGGCCTCAGACTTACCTTGGATTTGTTACTGTAAAAAAATATAGTTTATGCAACCAATTGCGTAAGGTTTTACTGTTCTTTTCAACAGATGGCACTTGAACTTCATTAGTTTTTTGTAATAATTTCAACATGTGTGTTACAGTAAATATTTTATTAGCTTACAACAAATTTTGCTTTTCATCCTGGAATTGCAGGGTTGTTTCATCAGTTACCCCCCAGATATGTTTCTCCTTCCAGTGTTTTTCCCTTGCCTGTTGAAAACATGTCAAACTGATTTAAAATGTTTTATGCACATTGAAATGAAAACCATATGTCTTATATTAAGGGTGACTATGCAGAAGCTTTCACTTGAATCAGGTTTTGCATGCAATTTCACGCAGTTGCAGATGCACTGTGCCCTCCTCCTTGCACACAGAAACCAGATTTGGGAGAATCTGTTGTTGAAGGGGCCTCTGAAAGCCCTTTGTTAAACTTCTGCCACCAACGTGACGGGAGGGCTGGGATCTTTTCCCAGTCTGTGATGAAGTTTGCTGCCTCTCTGTGTACTGCTAGGTTATCCCTGCCAAAGATGACATTTTCCAGTTCCTAAAAATACTTCTGACCAGCCTATCCATTTCCCTTCAAACAGAGCAAATAGTACTGCCCGGTACATAAAAAAATCCCCTGAGGTGGTACTGCATGGTTGGTTAAAAAACATACTTGTCCATAGGTGGATTAAAGATATCATTTATAAAACTGTCAAATGCAAGTTTAGCATTACTTATAAAACTCCCAGTGTAGTTTTTGAACCTCCAGTCTCAATGTTTGTATTGAGGTTGGTGTAGGAAAGCAGCATCCTTCTGTCTCTGAGAACAAAGAGCCTTTTTGTTTGAACATGAAGATAAGTTCCCCAGACTGTTCCCTTCTGCTCCATGAGCATATGTTCCCCCTGACAAAGGTCACTTCAGGCTCAGAAGAGTGAAACTGTGGGAGTAGTTTTTAAGGTGTTAGAATGGCTCAAGCTCCATACAGAAGCACAAAAAAAATAATTAGGTCAGCCTGACTTCTGTATGAAAAACAGCCTTAACAATAAATAAAGCAGCAAAAAACTCCAACTTGTAATGCTCTTTGTCTGTTCCAACATCCGCTTTTGGCTTCTCTACAAATCAGTGAATTAGAAACAATTAAGAAAAACACAAGCCCAGATCATAGTGATATGCAGAATATGCATGATGGCTCTCAGCCAGTGTCAGTAATTATTTTGTAGTGACTGTGTTTTGAGAGAAGAGCTTGATTGATTGTGGTTTCACAGAATACATAAGTCACATTATGTATTCATGTTGAGATCTGCAATGCTTATAATTTGCATTTGTGTGGTTCAGATTACTACTAAAACTATAGTACTTAGATCAGAAAACTGCTTAATGAGATTAATTATTTGATAACAATCCTTCTTTCAAAGTAAAAAAATAAGCAAGAAAAATGAGCCAAAATCAAGATAAATAATAATTTGTAAAATTGCATTTTGATCCAAACACAGGGAAGCAAGATCTGTGTTGCAGTCCTTCCCAAAAGTCTGTCTGGTTTTGAGCTGCAAGTCTTCTTGCCCAACACATTTGAACAATTTATGGAGACACACACCCAAAGTTTTTCTCTACATCCCCTCTGACTGCGTCTCTGCCAGCTGCCCAAGATGCCAGCTGTCACTGGGCCAAGCGCACAGCTGAAATGTGACCACAGACCTGCTGCTGAGGGAGCACTGTCCAGCAGTTGGGTGGATGTCCACCAAAGAGTGGGAGTGATGGCTTCATTCATTGGCCAGTGCAGTGGGATAGGGAAGGGATGCCTGTTGCCTTAGGACTGAGGATGCCAGACACTGCTGTACCCAGTTTCTTGCCATTATTTGTGGAGCACAACTCACAAATGTGAGTTCAATGACTAAACCTTGTATAAAACCAGAGGGGTGATTCAGTACTAAAATCCAAGATTCACAGCAGAGAGAATGCCAGAAGTGCCCATCTCCCAGACTTAGTCACCTGCCTGTAGTCCTGGCTGTGCCCACGTGCATGCCTTGGATTCAGTGTGAACCTCCATACCAGAGCCAGACCATCTCTGTGAGTGCAGGCATCCAGCAGGTTTCATTCCTCTAAAATATGGGCAGTGCCAGTGCTACCAGTCTGTGCTGTGTCACACCTGAGCAGTTAGAGCTTGAGGAAAAGATCTGAGTCCAGTGCCCTCTTTAGACCAAAGGAGCCTAATTCTACACTAATCCTAAGAGTTCCTGAACCAATGCAACCTACTGGGCATCCTCAGCTTCCTCCCCTCTCATTATAGTGAAGAGAGTGACACTGGCAGAGGCAGAGCATGTGAGAGCAGCTTTTGTCACCCAGAGATTACAGCAGTCCACATGGAGGAGAGCTGTGACCTGCTCCTTGCTCTCAAGGTTACATCTGCTTTTACCCAGTTACTGTTCAGTGAGAAATTTAATAGTTAAGTCCAAAATAAGAGTCTCCCATACAATAATCCTAAGTCAAATAAATAATAAGTCAAAGGCCAGGGACTGGAACCAAAACCCACTGTCATCTAAGGTCTTTACACTTTGAATTCAGCACATTTCCCACAAGGAGACTTTGCTTCAAAATGGGTTGTTTTTAAGGGTGTTATCTGAAGAAAAGCCTGAAATGTTAAAGCAAAATTTCATTGCTTCTTTGCAGTTTTTGTTTGTTTTGTTTTTTTTTTTTTTTTACATTTGTGAGTGCATGTAAGCAGTGTGGTTTTCTTTCCTAGGTCGTTTGTGGTGTACAAAATCTTGCAGGAACAACCCCATATTAAATAGAAAAATAAAAGCAGTGTTAGTGCTTCCTGGAAATATACTGCTTATGCTGTTAAATATTGGCGCTAGAGATGTAGCTGGGAATTAAAGCTCTCAAGATAAATTGAGCCAAATCTCTCAAAAATATAGGTCCTTTCATTAGTGGGCATTACAACTGAATTCTCTCTACTTTTCTGGCTGCTTCTAGTGACCTTGCTGAATATTTTTTCACACAGTCAGGCCCAAGCTCTGGGGGTCTCAAAATCAAGCTATCTAGAGAGACAGCATGCCATTTATTCCTCATGTAACTGCACCAAAGTGGTTAATATGTGTGCATATTTTGGTCACTTTGCTGTATCACAAAGTGCTTTTGAAGGCAAGAAAGCTCAGCAAATTTAAATGCTTTACAATTTGAGGACAAGCTGTTTCTGTCAGCACTGGGTTTTTGGGGGTTTTTTTTACAGCTCTATTTTACTGGCTGTATGCAAAACCTACTTCAAGACTGATATACATATAAAGATATGCCATTTTTAAGGGTGTTATTTTAATAGTTAAGTCCAAAATAAGAGTCTCCCATACAATAATCCTAAGTCAAATAAATAATAAGTCAAAGGCCAGGGACTGGAACCAAAACCCACTGTCATCTAAGGTCTTTACACTTTGAATTCAGCACATTTCCCACAAGGAGACTTTGCTTCAAAATGGGTTGTTTTTAAGGGTGTTATCTGAAGAAAAGCCTGAAATGTTAAAGCAAAATTTCATTGCTTCTTTGCAGTTTTTGTTTGTTTTGTTTTTTTTTTTTTTTTACATTTGTGAGTGCATGTAAGCAGTGTGGTTTTCTTTCCTAGGTCGTTTGTGGTGTACAAAATCTTGCAGGAACAACCCCATATTAAATAGAAAAATAAAAGCAGTGTTAGTGCTTCCTGGAAATATACTGCTTATGCTGTTAAATATTGGTGCTAGAGATGTAGCTGGGAATTAAAGCTCTCAAGATAAATTGAGCCAAATCTCTCAAAAATATAGGTCCTTTCATTAGTGGGCATTACAACTGAATTCTCTCTACTTTTCTGGCTGCTTCTAGTGACCTTGCTGAATATTTTTTCACACAGTCAGGCCCAAGCTCTGGGGGTCTCAAAATCAAGCTATCTAGAGAGACAGCATGCCATTTATTCCTCATGTAACTGCACCAAAGTGGTTAATATGTGTGCATATTTTGGTCACTTTGCTGTATCACAAAGTGCTTTTGAAGGCAAGAAAGCTCAGCAAATTTAAATGCTTTACAATTTGAGGACAAGCTGTTTCTGTCAGCACTGGGTTTTTGGGGGTTTTTTTTACAGCTCTATTTTACTGGCTGTATGCAAAACCTACTTCAAGACTGATATACATATAAAGATATGCCATTTTTAAGGGTGTTATTTGAAGAAAAGCCTGAAATGTTAAAGCAAGATTTCATTGCTTCTCTGCAGCTTGTTTTGGTTTGGTTTGGTTTTTGTTTTGTTTTTGTTTTTTTACACTTTTTAGTGCATGTGAGCAGTGTGGTTTTCTTTCCTAGGTCGTTTCTGGTGTACAATATGTATCTTTTGACTCCATTAACATGACTATATGTATATGTATATGTATATGTATATGTATATGTATATGTATATGTATATGTGTGAACTCCAAATGACATACTGCTGAGGCTGGTGACTCAACGCGTAGCCTCTTTTGCAGGAAGGGGTAAGACGCTCCTTGTAAGAGGGAGCTGTACCGCCGTTGTCCTTGCCCTGTGGCTGGGCCAGGGCAGAGGATGCAGTTAAAGGTGAGGCTTTTCCCCGCCCTGCGCCGCTGGGATAAACACGCAGCCGTGCCAGCTGGAGGCGTACGGCCCTCGCACAGGCAGCTCCTTCTCCCGCTCCTCAATCCCGCCCCCAAATCTCTTACTGCATCAGATGCAGGATGGGAAACTTGCCCTTGAGACATTCGTAAGAGTCTCCCAGTTGATTCCCGTGCTGCGACAGGAGAGCGTGAGCTCCGCGAGCAGTGGTGGCAGATGCCACACGCGTGGTGGGACCGCGGTCTCGTCAGAGGCAGCCCCGCAGCTGGCACGGGCTCCCTTCTCTTCCCTCGGTGTCAGCCGAGCCCAGTGGCTGTCGCGATGCTGTCAGGGCAGCAAGGAGGGGAAAAGGCAGCGCAGGGAGTGATGCTGCCTGCAGATCGCTCTCAGCTCGGTGCCGCAGCCCACAGAGCGGTAAAGAGCGCTGGGCTCTGCGGGATTGCTCTCTTGCTTCTCAGATACCCATTCCCAGCAAAGAGCAACCCTGGAAAATGTGACGGTACTTGGTTGGCCATCCCTGTGCTGTTCCTCCCATTGCTCAGAGCAGTGCAGAGCTCTGCTCCATAGCGTGGGCGTGCTGCTCGGAGCCCGCTGCCGGGCGGGGGGAGGCCGGAGGACGGGCTGCCCGGCAGGGACACCGGGCTGTCTCCATGGGCTGGGACACTGATGGCTGCAGCCTGGAAGAATGTGAGTGAGTGAACTCCAAATGACATACTGCTGAAGCTGGTGACTCAACGTGTAGCATCTTTTGCAGGAAGGGGTAAGAGTCATTTTAAGTGAAAAGTCTCTGATTGGAACTAAACAAGTGTTACGGCCATTTAGGACAAAGGTACGTGGGGTTGAGAAATGTCAGTCTCTTTCATTGTTAGCACTAAATTAATGGGCTGTTCTGGTGCTTACATGTGTGAGTTTTTGCCATTACGTAGTCACAGTGACAAAAATGATCAAGAGTCATGCTTAGGAAGCTGTCAGCCTGGAGAATGGCATTAGGAGAATGAGAAACCGTGTTCAGCTCTTGCCTGCACTGCTGCTAGACGGAGAGTTTCACGTTTTGTTAAGATATTTGTAAGACAGAAGTCACGCCTACCCAGGAGAATATGTTGCAATGGATATTTTATGGATAGATGCCATGTTATTTTGCTCAGAGATGTCTACCAAATGGGAAAAGATGTTTTTCAGTCTCTGAATAACATTGCTGTCAATCTCTGCTACACACAAAACTGGCTTGAACACCATTTGTACACTTGGAACCATTACTAGCAGTGACCCCTTTAACTTATAAAATGTTCTCAAAGATCCTATAAATAGCCACATGCCTAATTTTAAACATAAGTAGTCTGCTCTGTGAAGTGTTAAGCTTGTGTGTAGCTGTTATTAGAACTGGGGCCAGAAAGGTTAGTTCACGCTTTGCAGACACAGTTCCTGGTCTCAGATGCAGTTCAGTCTTTCAGAAAGCTCTGCTGATGGTGTGGTTGTGGTTTCAGGCTCTGTTGGCTCTTACCAGCGGTGCCCAGCCCTGCAGCTCTTGGTGCTCCAAGCCGGGCAGGTCAGGGAGAGGCGATTGTTAAGCCTTGCTGCTCGGCGATGCTTTTGATAGCAAGATCTGATTATGATGTGATCTGCTTACCTAGAGGTGAACCTTGGCTAGGGCTCCTGCTCTCTGTGCCGCAGCCAGGACTTGCCTTGGGAAAGCTGCTGGTGTCCTGCAAGCACAGGGATGTTTTGGGGACCGGAACACCAGAGGTATGACATCTGCGTGAAGTGTTTACATGTTTGGGTCTTGTTTAGAAAAGTAGTTTTGGGTGTAGTGTGATACCAAGAGATTATTTGGAATGTACGTTAGTCTTGTAGATGGGGATATTTTGTTTATCAGGAAAACTGTTGCTTCTTGGAATGTCATGTCCCATGATCATTTTGCTTCCCAAGGAGAGGGTCACTCACATTTACATCTGTAAACATGATATAAATACTCTGTGAAACCAGGTGGCTTTGCTGCTTTCCTTCCTCCCCTTGCAAATTTGCGCACAGCTCTGATCTGGTTATGGGTGTGGTGGCTTGGGTCTGATTATCAGGGGCATTGTACTGGGTATGGAGCTGGTTAGAGGTGCTAGAACTGGGTCCCTGGGATCCCCTT
Organism: Pyrgilauda ruficollis; assembly: GCF_017590135.1. NCBI lineage: Eukaryota > Metazoa > Chordata > Aves > Passeriformes > Passeridae > Pyrgilauda > Pyrgilauda ruficollis. Next base: position 12,434,587 of record NW_024523822.1, on the reverse strand, counting down.
TTGAAGAGCTAAGCTAAGCTTTGTATCTGAGTACTTTGAAATTGGGCTGAGGAGTATCCTGGGATGGGCTGATGCAGAGGCACAGAGAAATGGAGGCTGATCTCAGATGTCATGAGGTAGGGAAAGTACTGGGTTAAATCCATTCACACCTTATCCTAAGGCCAGTTGTTAAGTGTTGCCCGATGGTAAGAATGGTTGCTGGCTGTCTCAGCCTCTTTAAGGCTGTGAAGCCAGGCTCTGACAAAACCTTTTCCCAGTCTCAGGTGTTCAGGGTGAAAGATGCACCTTTCACCATCAGCTCTGTGTAGAATTTAAGAGAGACTGAGGACTAGAAGGTCTAGCTGCAACAGATGATGGTGGCTCTAGCTGCATCTCTCCTGTGTGGAAAAGATAGCAAAAATGGCAGGTTTGCAACTGCTGGCCTGGGGATGTCTATCCATGGGATGACATCCAGAAATTCCCAGGTGAGAAATGCTGTGCTTGGTCAGCTGCTTAAAGGATGTTGGAGAGTTATTTGCATCCCCTCAGCTAAAGTCACCAATCATTACTGTGGCTGAACAGCATGAGACCTGGGTATGGCATAGGATGTTTGCCATTAGACTGAAAGATTGGAAAAAAAATTGCAGCTTTGGTGTGTTTTTCTTCCAGAGGATAAGACTTTCTTAGTACATCTATCTACTTTAGCAAAATGAAAGCAGTTTTCCTTTTATATGCCAGAGCTTGTGAAATAAAAGGTGTGATCCGTAGAAAATCAGTAATCAGATGACTTGGTACCTGAGAAGCACTTGAGACCTACATGTGATTACTGGATTATTTGAAGGTTATTAGAACTGCCTCACTATGCTTCTGTACCACATGAAAATCTCCATACGCGTGTAGATAAATATATAGATACACCATTAGCCTGTACAGGTTTATACCTATACATATGTACATTTATGTTATCTGGGAAAACAAAACAGAAGCAGCAAGCAGTGTTTCTGCATGGTTTGAAGCATAAGAAATACCCAGTTACAGTGGTGTGTTCCTAATCACTGTGCTCCTGAAGGAGCCACGTGAGCAGCCTCATTCGTCTGTCGATGTCTGTGAGAGAGCAAACAGGTTGTCACAGCAAGTGTTCCTGTCTGAGACCTAAAATGGCTTCTGTAGTGTGAGGGTTTTATGTCCAAATGGTTTTTTTCTGCTCTTGTTGAAGTGCCAGTTCTGAAGAAATGTGGAAAATCTGGAACAAATCCAGCTCTTGTCCCCAGGGATGTTTGAAAATCCATGCAACTTCTGAAATTCACCCAGAACAGACAAAGGAAGGATGCTTGTGATTCACTGTTATTTTGAAAACAATCTTTGAGTTATAATTTCCATCATGTTTTCACTCTTTCCTTTTCCTTTCCAGGCAGTGAAGCCGATTTTAGCTCTTCAAGCAGCACAGGCAGTATTTCAGCACCTGAAGTCCATATGTCGGCTGCTGGAAGCAAGAGATCTTCTTTTTCTCGCAAGTAAGCAAAGCAATTTTTTCCTGAATAGCTAGTGCAAAGATAGACTACTGTGTAAGGTCTTGCATTTTAAAACAATCAGGTTAACACAAGGCTCTTGGCTAGCACACTGGTAAGAACTGCAATATAAGAAAGAAAAGAAATGCTGTATTCAATGCACAAAAATTGTGAGTATGCCAGATCAGCCAGTTATTGTGGGGTTTTTTTTTGTTTATTCATGGCAAGTACGAGAAATAGAATCAGGTAAGATAGAAAAGGCATTGGCTGGAGTGGAGAGAGCTGGGTGTGTTAGTTAACAGTTAGTAAACCTAAACATTTTGGTCTTAACAATTTGTTTTATCCTGTCATATATTGCCAGCTGAGCTTGCACCTTTCCAGATCATGATCTTTTCTTTGTTGTTGTAAGAAGTAGACAGTATTGCCTTTGATGTTGGATTTTTTTTCTGAAATACCCTTGCCCAGCCTATAGGCAGGGTTTTTTTTAAAAAATTATATCATACTCATCTAAGTGACCCTTTCATGAAAGATTTCTGTAAGATTTCTCCCCGTCATCTGTGAATTGCCAGTTCAGGCAGCTTGAGAACGCAAGGGCATTTTGATGGAGCAGCGCACGTTGTGTTCTGCCCACGCAATCCCTGCTGGTTACATTTTGTGGAGCAGGAGGAAGGAGTTCACAGGGACAGGACTGGTTTCCTGCCCGTGGTGGAAGAGCTGGCAGGCAGGCTGGATGGCAGCAGGGTACCCGTGCCTGAGTCACACCAGCGTCCTGAAGGTCGCGATGTGCCCCGGCACGCTGAGGCTGTCAGAATGAGGCTTTGAGAGCACTTTCCTGTCTGTATCATGAGGCTCTTAGGAAAACAAACACTACTTGAGTTCCCTCTAGATTACATTCAACAAGTACAGTTACTGGCTGTGGGAAAAAATTATACTAAGTATAATATGAAGCCCTAAAATCACTTCAATTTCAGTAAAATTCTGTGTCATTTCATATACTACTGGACACTTTAATATAGCTTTAAACTAGAGCATACTGACATCCTGTATTGGGCAGAAGTCCTCTGTAATAAGGCTCCTTCAGATGCCCTGCTATGTTAAGCAAAGTCTCTGCAAGTTCTGCCACATACCAGAGTTAATGACACACTGTATGAAGTGGAAAGAGATATCTCCTTTGCAGTATGTTCTTTTTTAACTGTTCTTGCTACGAAACACTTCAGTGTTGTCACAAACCACAGTCCTGTACTTCATTGTAAAATAATTACAAAATCACCCAAACCACAGCAGTGTGATGAAGGTTCACAGCAGCCACTCAACCATCTGTTCCTTATAAACTGTTCCATTTGCTGAGAAGGGAAAAAACCAAGTGAAACAATTTAAAGAAGAGATGTTGCTTCATAATTCTGTGGTATTTGATTTTTTATTTTCAAGCCTTTTCTTTTGCAGGCTGGGTTTGCCTTTTTTATATTATTTTGTGTTTAGATTTTTCTTTTTTTTTTTTTTAAACCTGCCCTTTCATTACCATTTAGAAGAACAACTTCAATGGGAGAGTCAAGGTAGCAGTGCAGTAGTGTAGGCTGACAAACCAAGTGAGCAGGAAAGGGACACGTCCCAGGCAGCTGGCCTCAGAGCACTCCAGCCCTTGGGCAGCTGTCAGGCAGGGAGGATACCAATTGCTTTCAAGCACACACAGTTAACAGATTCTTTAATAAAGAATGGAAAGAGAAAGGTAAATATGTATGAGAAAAACTGGAAGAAAAAAAGAAAATATTGTGCATTCCTTTGTCTCTTTTAATACTATTTCAGCCTGCTCTCCATGGGGCTCAGACTATATCGAAGTGAATGAATAGCTGACCATGACAGATGAAGCACCCAGTATGCCAAAGGCAGAAGAGTGGCCCAAACAAAATCTGTTTTCATTGCACACTGTGATCCCTCAGGCTGCTTGCCGAGGAGCATGAAAGCAGTCTTACAGCAGCCCTCCATGCACAGGCACCGCTCTGCAGGCCTGGCCAGGGAAAGCTGGAGTGTGGTTCTTTTGGCATTTGTCCAGACCACAGGCCTCTCCTTACTTGACAGAGTCCAAGATTCAGGGAACGTGGATGATCTGATGGAGTCACTGGGAACTGTGCTGTCCACAGAGAGATGTAAAATGCCTGAGATTTCCTTAGAACACGTAATTCAGACTGAGAGTCCCCTGCCAGTGGAAGAATATGCAGTGCCTGATCATGTCAGAACTAAACTTTATTTCTTTCCAGCCACTCACAGTTATCTCTCTGGTTTATTGTTTAGAGAACTTTGTGTGTAAAATAAGACATATAATGGGTTGTGTGATGAGAATAATGCTTTCACCATTTTGGTTCTTCTCCAGTCGTGGTCCTTATGGTCGGAATAATGGATCCTTATCCTACAAGTCTGGAGCCAGTCCACCTGCTTCACATGGAAAGGATGCTTCATCAGCACTGTGCAAAAACCATCTGAGTCCTGCTAACATCCATCAGAGTTACCGGGCTTCTTCAGCCAGCAGCAGCAACTCAGGCTCATACAAAGGAAGTGACAGCAGTCCAGTGATGAGGCAAGTCTGTGTTTCAGCCTCCTGATGTTGGGTACATTGACACTCTCTGTAGTGTGGGATGAGCTGTTGGAGTTGCCATGCAGGTCATCTTGCTCCTCACCATAGTAATTATGCCTTATATAGGTAACTTAACAGTCAGCAAGGTTCTCCATACCATGTAAAAGCTGTATTGTTTCAGCACTGTAGAATTCAAGTTTACTTTAAGTCAAAGTCCTTTGCATTTGGTTTTCACTCCAAGGCAGGCTATTTCATGCCATCAGTTCTCATGAGGATTTACTGGTTTGTTTGTTGTAGGGTTCTTTTCACTTCAAAGAGATTTGGGTGGGGTAGTGTAGGAAACATGATACACTTGGGCGAAAATTCACCCCGCCTAGCCTTAGGCACCTCCCTAAGGAGTGCAATTTCCTGTATAGGAAAGAATACAGATACCTGCCAGAGCATGTGACACGTTGCAGAGAAGAAATGGCCACCATGCTGCTGCTGTTGCCCTCTCTCCCAGACAACTGAGCGGCCAAGCATGTAAGATGCACACCCAAAGCTAGACAGGATGAGTGCAAATGTCAGTGTGCTCAGCTTTATAAACCCTGTGTGGAGCTGAACTTAGTCCTTGGGCTGCATCGCCTGGCTGGCTGTAGATGGATGCCCTTGCCCTGCCTGTTCTTGGGCACACCACCCATTTGGGGTCAGGGGATGGCCAGGTACTTTAAAGTTAAAATGAAGTTAAAAGCGTCATTTGATGTAATGACACTGAAACCAAGTACAATAAATAGTAAATCTTGCACTGTACCTACAAATCATGTTTCCTCAAGTACTTTGATTTGCAAGATGAAGTAACTTGTGTGGACACTGAGGAGCCCCAGATGAGTCAAGTTTTGCATTTTTCATTCAACAGGATGTTTTTCATTCTGCCAGGACTTAAGAACTGTAAGAGTGATGTTATGTGATGGTTTGTTTTGGGTTTTTTCAGGCGATCAGGGAGATACAATTCTTGTGGTGACAATCACAGCATTAAGCCACAAAATCCAGAGCAGTATTTGACTCCTCTGCAGCAGAAAGAAGTGGCAGTAAGACATTTGAAAACCAAGCTGAAGGAATCTGAAAGCAAACTCAAAGAAAGGTAAACCTCACTTTAGAAATCAGTCAGAAAGATTTATTTGGGAACATTTAGGGGTGGGAATCCTGTGTGTTTTTACTCGTTTCTTGATCAATGAAGTTTCCATTAAGAAATTTGAAATACGATTAGTCTGGTTAGGTTGTTTTCAGGTTTCAGAGTGTACTAAGGGGATGCAAAACAATGAATTATTTAGAAATATAGTTGTCGCTTTTTCCTTCTTGGAACTTTCACAATAAAATACTTTTAAAGGACAACTTTTTACAAGTCTGATTTACATTGAGAGCTTTTATACATAGAACAGTTTCTGCCTGCCATCATGTGTTATCTTAGTGTCCTGTTCTACCTCTCTCAGTGAAGTAGAACTGCAAATGTCCCCCTTTTCCCCAGTGAAAGAAAAATTCATACCGAAACCACTGTGCCTATTTGTGTTTTTGTCACTTACATACTGAATTTTTCACAATAGCCCTTTGTGTGGATGCTGAGCAAAGAAGTGACAACATGCATTACACAGCAGCAGATGTCTCTTACTAAAACTGCACTCTGAGAGCTGGCTCTCCAGCACAGACAACCCAAGGGGTCACAAAGGGCTGTTTGAATGGAGCCCAAGACAGAGTTCCAGGGACCCTGTGCTCTTCCTCTGCATCAGCAAGGCCTGGAAATGACATAGGAGTGCCCTCTTCCCCACTTTCTCCCCATGTGCTTGCAGTAGCCTCTGGCTCCCTGCTGGGGAAAGTCAGACCTGAGCTCCCTGGCTGTCCGAGGCCAGCTTTGGCTCTGGCTGGCTGTGACAAGCTGCTGGCAGGCACTAGGGATGCATCCAGGAAGCTGTTTCCTATTTGCTCCAGGGTGAGGCAGTAGGGGAGATTTTAAGCACTACAGTTGGTTAGATGTGACCTAGAGGTCACCACTTGTGCCTCAGATTGCCCAGGATCATGGCACAGCCCATAAGGCTGCTGGTTTTGTGGGGAGGTCAGTGACTCCCATTAGCAATCAGCTGGCATATCTTGGCTCTCTCAGAGGTGGTCACAAATGGCACCTGGAGAAATTTGTTTCCTTCTTGGAGCATCTCAGCAGCAGAGCCATCACTGTGTGGTGGGGGCCTCATGTTGACTTTAACTGAGCAGTCAGCAGAAGTGTTACATCATTTTTATTTTGCCACAGGGAAACAGAAATAGAGGAGCTTAAAGCTCAGCTGGGACGGATGAGGGAAGACTGGATTGAAGAAGAATGCAATCGTGTGGAGGCAGAGCTGGCCTTAAAGGAAGCAAGAAGCGAAATTAAACAACTCAAGCAGGTTATTGAAAGCATGAAAAACAGCTTGGCTGAGAAAGACAAAAAAATTCAGAAATACTTCATAGACATAAACATTCAAAACAAGAAACTGGAATCTTTGCTGCAGAGCATGGAGATGGCTCAGAACCACTCTGTGAGGGATGAGCAGTGCCTGGAGTACACGAGCGACTCAGAGGGGAAGCTGTTATCATTGTGTGCCACCCTGCCAGACAGCCCCATCACAGAGGACCAAGGTCTGGAGGAGGTGGCAGACAGTGATCTGCTTCTTAGTGAGGACAGAGCTAACGGGAGTGACTCATCTGGAGAGAGTTTGCCCACCACAACCTCTGAGTTGAGTGATCCAGCTCCTTTCAGTACTGCTGTAAATGAAGAGATGCTTGAAATCATTCTGGATGGAAAACTAACTTATTGCCAGGAAGAAGAAAAAAGCAACATGATGGTGGAACAGGCCATCCAGACTGACGTGGTGCCATATAGCTTGGATGTGGAGCAGCTCATTCAAAACATCTTCAGAGCTCAAGACACCTGTCCTCTAAGCCCACCTTCTTCACTGAAGGAACTGGGTGAATTTTCTCTTGGAAGCTTCAGTGATTCTGGTATCATAGTGGACTTAACTCCAAGTGATCCCAATTCTGCCATCCTTTTGTCTCCTATGGAGTCTCCATGCAGGAAGGTGGAGCACAGAGTTAATGAAAACCGTTTCATGAAAGAACTTGATTTTACAGAAACCCATGATGATGAAGCATGTTATGAGTATGTTAATACAGGAATAAAGAGGAGATACTGGAGCAGCAGTCTCCTTGGGGATCTTCTGGCTGTAGCAGCCCCTGTTGTACCAACTATTGTGTGGGCTTTGAGTACTCAGAGAGGAGGAACAGATCCTATTTACAATATTGGAGCATTGCTTCGTGGTTGCTGCCTGGTGGCCCTGCACTCCTTACGCCGAACACCCTTCAATATCAAAACCTAAAGTCTACTCTGTCCCTGGGCACCAACTGGCTGAGGCAGAGAGAAAGAGGGATGAGATAGATCATAAAAGTTTACTGTATATTCTGGCAGAGTCCATAATTTGCTTTTGACTATTTGATTTGCACTATAAATCAGTTAAAAACATGTTCCTTGTTTCAAAATTAAGAAAAATAAGCTGAACCTCATACTTCCACAAGATGTTTTTAACAGTACTGCTGCTTACAGAAATAGTCCTCCTGCCCCCAGGCATCATGTCCCTCCCCCGTGTTGGTGACTTTCTGGTGCCAGCACATCTGCACAGTGAACATAACCAGAGAAGTAGGAATTCAACCCTAGTGCTCTTTCATGTTCCACCACTGAGCTAGGATTAAGCTCAGTCACTCTCTCTGGATGGTTCACTGAGCAAATGTACAAGCACTGGCTTTGCACTGGCTCAAGGGTGGTGCGAGATGCACAAGGGAACAAGTGGCTGGGGAAAGGTGGGGTATTTCTCTAGACAGCACTAACCTTCCCTTAGGGTATCACACCTGTGCTCCAGAAAGCATGCTAGCGCTTTCCATTTGTTGTCCCAAGTGTCAATTCAATTTAGAGGTAAAACCCGTATTCCCCAGGCAGCTTCCAGCACATTGTTTGTGCCTGTCTCATGTAGTGCTCTTCTCAATTGTGCAATTGCTTGAGCATTTCACTGGTCTTGTGCATATACAGGGACTGTAACCAAAAATGTACATCGTTGGGAGTCTTAACACTTGTTACAATGATAAGTATAGGCGTGGATACACTTTGATTCTTAATGTTGTTTTAAAGTCTTTATGTATTGGAACCCGATAGTCTTTTGAGCCCTTTGAAATACTATGTATAAATGTATTGTGTTTTAACTTATTGTTTATTTAATTGCTTTATTGTAAATTACCTTTATAATCACAAGTTCAGTAAAGCATGATAGATATGTCAAACGTGTGAGTGTTTTACTGTAGAAAGATATAAAAATGTACCCCGTTCTAGCTGAGCTGTCAGGCACAGGCTAAGCTAGGGGAGGTACTTTATCAGGTACTGTTCCAGGAGATCAGAATTAGACTGAGAAAATGTGAATCCAGTTCCAAGTGTAAGCACTCACTGATTAAAGGCTCCAGCTGGGCTGCAGTTGCACACACAGCCCACTCTGCTGCCTCACACTGCCTTCACAGATGCAAGTGACCTAATCTTTAACCCAGTGCAATCATCTGGAAACCTGTAACTCCTCAGCACTGCAATCCCAGAACAATACCAGTCTTTCTAGCATTTAACCCATCTGACAGTCATGTGGTCTCAGTGTGCATGCACACTGTGACCATCAAAACATGAATTCTCCACATCCAAAACCCAAGATCTGTGGATAGATCAGAGGACAGCAATGCTACCCAACAGGCAAAACAGTGGGGTTTGTCTGGCTCCACCCAAGCTTTCAACCCCATCTCTGGCCATTTAAACCTCACTGGCCTCCTGTTTTCCCCTTCGGCAAAATAAGTGCAGTATTTCCTTGTGTGACCCAGAGAAGGGATCCAGGGAAGCCTGACAGTGCCATGTATTGCTCTGCAGCTTTTGGGAAGGAAGTTATGAGTACTCCACAAATGAGTATAATTGGTTATGTGTGGGGAGCATTTGCAACACTCAACAGGATAATACTGATCCTTACAGAGGTGACTTGCAAACTTTTCATGTCCCTGTGGTGCCTGAGTGGTAAATTATTTTGTGTTTGCAGTAGAGATTCTAGAAGCTTCATTAAGCATTACATTAAGGAAGAGAACATTAACAGATCATTTGAAGTAAATATAATCCCCATCTAACAAAGATGGACATGACAGCATCTTGCTTATATTGCCATAACTTTGTCTTCCATGTTCTCCGACCTTCTTGGGTGCCTGCAGCCATCTGGCTTGCCTTGTCACACTGCTGCACTGCATATTGCTCAAATGTCACTTTCAAAAGCTTTTACATTATAGGGACACTAGGGCCAAAATTACCAGTTGGAGATATTATCAGTATAAATTTTACACAACCATGGACTTTCATATTTCCTGAATATCTCTTCTTGGGACTGAAACAGATTACAGAAAATTTTATTCTTACATCAAAAAATGTCTGTGCAGGGCCAGGAGAGCAGTATTTTATACCTGATGTTACCAACTTCATTACAATGTTGGATTTTCCTTTCACAGCCATTATTGTTTAAATGATCTTTGAGTGACACTGAAATGCACCATAATTTAGAAGAAAAAGTGATCTTCAGTTCTAGATGCATTCACTGTTGACTTTGTGGGGAGTTTTTGCAGCAAGAGGCAACAAAGCGGCAAAAAACTACACTTACACTTAAGATGCCAATAGGCTGATCTCATAACCAGAGCGATGTCAAAGTTTCTTTCTGCCCTGAAGATTATTCAGTCAATTCAACTCTCATACGACTCTATGTTCAACTCTCATAACTACTACGCTCAGCGAGAGGTGACAGCATTCCAATCACATTCCTGATAAAAGCCTCCACCTTTCCTCCTCCACACTGCAAGGACATAGCTCAAGATACCCTTTGTTAGACCACACCTGAATTACTATAATGCACCAGTCCCAGACTTTGGTCTTTGTTCCACTATCCACAGAAAATAAGCCAGCTGTTGCTCCAAACATACCAACTTCACTTTTTTCCCCTCTAACAGTACACTTAAGTCTCAGTCATGTCTCACCTGAATCTCGCTGGTGCTGTACTAGGAGCTGTACAAGGTGCTGTACTAGGGGAGGATCATCAGCCTCCAACAGTACAATAAAAACTCCCATCCTTTTTTTCTGAGTTTAGAAATTACTCATACACACTCCCCTACCCCACTGGAAAGTCTTATCTCAAAACATGCAGGTGAGGAGGACATGCAGCTCATACACTATAGGTAAAATAGTGAACACTTGAATTTGGGCTTAGGGCATAGGCACAAAATCAGCTTCTTCCTGGGCTGAAGGGAAGCATGTTCATAATCCCATTACACATTTTATTTATCATCCAGGGACAAAAAAGCCCTTCTTTCATATTAATCTTAGGAGGGACCCAACATACCCTGTTGCTGAAAATGTTGAGGCTCAGGCATTTGACCCCCTTCCCACTGGAGAGTCATCTCTATCCTTCATAAAATCACAGAACGCATCAGGCTGGAAGGCACCACAGTTGGTCATCTGGTCCAACCTCCCTTCTCAAGCAGGGAGCACATGGTACAGAATTGCATCCAGGAACTCCTTGAGTATCTTTAGGGGTGAGGAGACTACAACCTCTCTGGGCAATCTGTTCCAGCGCACACTCAACTCAAGTAAGGAAGTTCTTCCTCATGTTGAGGTGGAACTTGCTGTGCATCAATTTCTGCTTGTTGACTCTTTTCACCCTTCCTTATGCCCTTCTTGCAAGGCTGTTCCCAACTTGTAATTACACATTTCTCCTTCCTTTCCCTGCAAATCAACTCTCTCTTAATCTCCAATGCCTGAAACATATTTAGCACTATTTTACGTATACCCTATATAACTGAGTATTTCACTCCAAATCCCTTCAGACAAATGAACACAGGACCTGGCAAGCACAAACAACTACAGCACAGTCAAGGAAAGGATTTTTCAGTCATCCTGGCAGGTCAATCCTCCACAGTCAAGAATATCAGTGAAAGCAATCAAGTCCAGCTTTCAGCCAAGAAAGAAAAAAAAAAGAAAAAAAACCACACATGGCCAACAAGTAAAATATGAATGAGAAAAGGGGGAGCATATGGCAGTAGAAGGGAAAGACAAGAAATGCACACAGGGGTGTACAGGATCTTCAGGAAACTCAAACCAATGGAAAAAAATAGTATCAGAGCAGCAGCCTCAGTAAGTTTAGCAAAAGTGTTTTCATATTTATCAAGGAAAAAAAATCAAGATATAGGAAGGAGGAAAGAAGAGAGACCACAGGAGTGAGACGAAACATACTAATGCATGGGTTATCACCATTCAAGAGACTTCCTCCAAGAGCAGCGTCCTCCCTGCTGGCACCATGTCAACACAGGGCAGAGACGGGAGGAATCTCTAGAGCAGCTGTGCTCAAATTTGGCAGGTAGATGGAAGAACAGCAAAGCAGTACGCAGCAGGAGGGAAAAGCAATGCAGGAGTCCCAAGCAGAAGGTGGCAGAACTCAAGGGTTTTTAAAATGGCCGAAGGCTCAATGATCAAATGTGCTTTCATGATGTATTTAAGGGGCTTTATTTGCAACTTAGTAAATCACCCACCTGTTGTTATTTTTAATAAATAGTATCGATTTACATCTATTCTATACTGCCTAAAAAACAGCAACTGCAGTCACTAATTTTCTAAAAAATAAGACATAGCTTCCAACAGATTTCACTTTAAAGAGGCAGTAGACAGCCAGTTTTCTTGCCCTGTGTCAGCAATAAAGAATTGTGACTGGTACCTCCTTGCTTTTTGAGTGCTGTTAAAAGGACACAGATTGTTATTAAAGCTTATTCATAAACTTTCTCATCTCCCAGCCCTTGTCAGATACTTCAGAGGTGTGCACTAGAAGCAGATTTACTTGCCATACTGCTGCAGTGAAGTCTGCGCTTGAAATAATCTGTTCTATTCCAGCCAGAAGACTTGTGCAGAAAACATGCATGGCATTGTTGGCTTCAAAATGTATTTCAAAATTTAACATCTGAAAATTGCTGTCACATCAGTTACTTGTGCAAGATTTGAACCTATATGGCAAGTATACTTAACATTTTTTAAAAACTTTTCTCTGTGACTAAAGCCATTAAAATTAATTCTTACTGTCTTGTTTTCTCAATTACTTGTACTCTAAGCAAAACTTGTGCCAGACCTTACTAGAACTTAGTTACAAATTCTATTTTTGTAGGCAGGAAAGCTCTAGTCACATGCCCCCTCCTCCCCTTCCCATTCTCTTACAACTGACACTTCCTGTGCTGTCCCTGGATGAACAGGAAACAAGTCTCATGTGCAAAATGTGACAATATCACTCATCTGTCATAAGGTAAGAAATCCAAACAACCCACAAATCAGGGATAATAGCACCCACACAACAGAACCTGGAAAAAGCATTCACTGAAGCACTGGGCTGGATGAAGCACATAGACCCCAACCCCGTCCCATCTCCCTCTTTCCAGCAGACATTGAACTTTTTCATTAAAGCACTGTTGCTTTCTACTGCACATATACCATTCATGCTTCACCAGGGGAATTACAGAGTAAACACATACAGAAAGTGTGCAAAAAATGGAGTTTGAAAAGTGCTTGTAACTGAACTGAGAATTTTCACACTAGCTTTATTAGCAGGAAGACACCATTTTTCTTCTCAGTTATGCTAACTATGCAACGACTGTAAGGTGTAAGGATTCCTATCTGTAGGAAGCATAAGAATTTCTGCTAGAAATACAAATGTACCAATACAAGTAAATTACTAAAATGCTCCCTTACATTCACATCAACCCTTTGTAGGCTGCACCACTCCTGTGTAGTGATGCCACTGCTGGCAGTCAATGCAGTGTCAAGTGTAAATGGGAGCACAGGAAGCTGCAAGTGACAAAGTGACAAGAAATGCACTTTCAGTGTTCAGCTGCATAACCCACCAGGAGCACATTTTTAGTTGTAGGTCATCCATAGTAAGTTATTTTCTTCTACACAGTCTGATGTCCCATGGAGTACATTCAAGTGTTTACAAATACTTCCATAAAAGAGCAAAGCAGACTTTTTTATCAGGCAGGAAACAAAAGGTTCTTTAAAACTGTTTAATTACATGTTTCAGGTAAGCACAGACAATACAGGTAGATTTCCCACCACTTAATATTTACATTCTTTTCTCTAGGCTTGAGCTGTTCATTTAGAGTGTTTTTCAATCAACATCCCTGTCAATCACTTGCTGCAAAGAAGGGTGCTGGAAAAGAACTATTGCAGGAAACATTCCATCAAGGCATGATTTTCTGTGGTGCTTTTCTTCTTTAAGAACTACGTACTAGTAGTTCAAGAGATTTTGGGAAAATTCTGGCTTCCAAGATGACCTGAAGAATGCACTGAAACCAAGCAGTGTGTTGAAGTCCTATAAATAGTTAAATCAATACCAATATGTACCATGTGGACCTGAAATTCTCTTTTCACTGGCACTGCCATTGCTGTGTGGCTTCTGTTAGGACAGTTTTACACCAATTTTGTTTTGTTCCTTTTTCATTAGCCTTTGTGCCTCTTTCTCCATTTTCTTTCGCTGTTGTTCTGCTGCTCTTTTTTCCCTTTCTGCTATCTTCTGTTGTCTGTAATTAAAGAAAAGATGAATTGCTAAATAACACACACTCAATTTTCAGCATGGTCATACCTGAAATTCCTGTCAATACATAGGTTATTATAACTAACAAATACAGAGCAGTCTATTGTCATTAGGCTCAGAACAGTCCTTCTTTTACTGTGCTGAAGTCCTTTTTTCAGATTAATCTAGAATTGTAGAATATTCTGAGTTAGAACCCACAAAGATCATCAAAGTCCAACTCCTGGCCTACACAGTACCATCCCCACGAATCATATCATATGCCTGAGAGCGTTCTTCAAACAATTCTGGCAGGCTTGGTGCTGTGACCATTTCCCTGACAAGTCTGTTCTAGTGATCACACTCCAAGTGAAGAACTTTTTCATAATATCCAACTCAATCCAATCTAGTTTTAGGCAGTAATATTTGTTCAATTATTCAGCAATTTAAAAGCCACTAGCTTCTCAAAGATTTCGAGTAAATGAATCAGTGAGAGTACAGGACAGTTGTAAGGCCTAGAGCAAAAACTAAAAATCTAATACTTTCAGCAGCAGCTCGAAAGTTTTGAGTTTTTGCTGGTTTAGGGATTTTTTTGAGATTGTCACCCATTACTGTACATTCTACCTGACAGCTGACAGAGCTGTAAGTCTAGCAATATGCAGAGTAATAATATTTGCTACATTACAGTGGCAGATTTTTATATTTCCCACATATCTGAACTGATGCAGAAGGGAAGAAGCACTGTGCTTCTTCACCAGCCAATATACAGAGACAGTAAAGTTCCAAAAAGCCACATGGTGTTAATGCTGCTGTTCACATGCAGTTCTGAAAGGAGGGATCATGGCAGCTCCTGTTCCTTTCCCCAGGATGACTCGCAGGACACGGAGCTCCTGCGCACAGCAGTGGTTCCACGCCCTCTACAGTCTGGGAACCTGCACTCAGTTCTACCCAGAGAGAGACCTTCACCTCGCCTCAGACACAGCAACTGGCCAACAAAAATACAAAACTAACTGTTATAAACTAAAAATGTGTGAGCTTAACTGCTTCCACTGGGAAAAAAACTTCGTTGGTAATATAAAGTCTGAAGTTGTAGATGGGTATCTAAAATTTGCAGAAGAAACTAAGTTCCAACTAACTCAAGTTAACTGAAAATGAAGTTTGTCATCCACTACACCAATTCACCACTGACTGGAAAATTTCAGGGTATCCCAGCTTAGAACCTGTGGAAAACAGGGAAAAAAGAGACTACAGGAACTTCTCAGGCTCTGATAGCCTACTCTTCAGCACTTTCTTCATGCCTTAATTCCAGGGAGCATTTGACTTACTATATGTGCTCATTTCAGCTGTTATGCTTATACATAAACTCACCAGAGAGGCCACAGGATAGTCTTCACTGCTAATTAGCAGGACACAGCCCACTTCTGCATAACTGATCAGTACTCCTTTACTACACAAAAATTATTCTGGTCTTACTGAGCACCCACAGGTACCAGACACAGCAGGCTAAGGGACACCCTTACTTTTTCTGCACACTCATTTCATTCTCAAAAAGCACCACTGGAATACAGTCAGCATTAACACTCTGGAACATTAGGGGGATTCTGTCCACTATTTGGCAGTCTGAAATACTATACAAGCTTCTTTCAAGTGTTACACTTATGCATTAAGTCACCAGAGTGGCCACAGGATCTTCAGATCATTTTGCAGACCAAAATGCAGACTTCTATCATTAAGAAGAGACTCTGTAGCACTTCCTTACTACACTCAGTTGAAAACAGAGTCAGGCCTGACCAGCCTTAACTACGGTTAAGTTTGATGTTAAATGCCAGATGTTAGACACCAGTGATGTCTACTGCAAGAGAAACTAAACCCAGTCGGGATTTTTTTTTATCAATCTTGATAAAAATCAGCCATTACTTGACTCATTTACAGATAAACATTGTTATTTCTGTGTCATGAATAAAACAAAGGTTTTACTTCACCCAGCTGGGATACAGCTTACATAATGACCAGCTGTATAGAGGTAGCCAGCCATAGCTGGACAAGTGGTAAGCCATGGACATCTGGAGTTCTAATCATGTTTTATCTGCTGGAAGTATTTAGACACACATCCCTTCTATAACAACTGCAGTTCGGTACTTTTTAGTGAGGCCAAAAAGAAATCCTATGAGAAGTAACCATTTGAGTTGAACCCTTTCAACAGTAAAGATGGTAGACTGAAATCTTTAGGATAGATTCAACCAAATATCATGACACTTTGAAAAATTAAAGCTTGGGAAATCCCACTGCTATCACCATGTAAAAGATCGCTCTTCCTAAATATTCTAGAGCATGAACCTGACAGTTGGCAAACAATATAACTCTGCCCATCCTCAAAATATTCACTGCACACATTTTACACTGCAAAAATAAACTGGCATACACATACACCAGGTAATTTTTAATAGCTAATTCATGTATGACAAACCCCTGCTTCAGAAAGTCTGAGTACTACTTTTCATAGTCCTAAGACCATCGGTAATGGAGTGTGACAAGGGTTAAGTAAATACAATGCAGCCTCTGCAGTAGCAAAACTAGCTGTTTCATTTCTCCATTAAAAAAAAAAAAAAAAAAAAAAAGAGTATTTTCATTGTCTTTCATTTAAGTCTCAGCAGACTGCACTCTAGCTATTAAAGATCTTACTGAGTCTATTGATACTCTTTACAGGAAAAAGTAGTATCCATGGAACCAAATCAGCTCAAAAGCACATCTTTCATATCACAAAGCTTGTACTTCAGTACAAAACCTGAAACAGTAATAAAGTTTAAAAAAAAAAAAAAAGACGAAAAAAAGCAAGGTATTGACCAGAATGTACATATAGATACCAAATAAAGTTTACGAAAATATTTGCATTACAACCCTATTCTCACATGTTAAGCTGCTGCAAAGCAAAACTGACAGAGATAATAAATTGAATAAATTCTAATTATGATTAGCACATTGAATGAGCTGGTAACTTCCCTCTTGTCTCATTCCACAGATTGAAAATGTAAATTTCTCAAAACATTAAAATAAATACTTGTTTAGATTCCTCTTTTCTTTTCCCCACAATATCTATTTTCCTTAAAATTATTTTTGACTTTATAATGTCTTTATTTCTTATATTATCACTAGTGGACCACGGAAACCATGTACTTGTGATTAAGTGAGTAGAATTACAACAGCCTAGGAAGCTAAAGCTATCTGAGGCTGGTTACCTGATGATGTAGCAAGCAATAAAGTTTGATATAACTGTAAGTCACTACCAGTTCAAATCATTGCGTATGATAAACTTAATTTGCATCTCTTTACTCTCCATACCCCTTAAAGGAAGGGAAAAAAGAACACAAACTGAACAGCTGAAGTATTCACACTAACTTTGTGCAGGACTTTGATTTTACATTCAGCCTTATCAGCTAGTTTAGTTAAATTAGAAAAGCCTAGCTCCTACAGGGATTCCAAGAACATACTTATCACTTCACCTTCTATCCTGAACTATTTTTACCTTAAGCACATGGTTGTGATACTTTTAGTAAGGACATCAAGTGGTATTTTACCTAATCAAGTAATGTGATCTGAACATAATAAATTGTTGGGATTGGTGGGGCACCTGTGTGCCCATGTGTTAATGTGGTGTTCTAGTGTTCCAGTGATTTTCAGATTTCCTCTACTACCTCATTTATTAAATTAATTAGATCCAAAATGTCTTCTGGCGTGTACCAGTTACATAGAGATTAGATGCATAAAAATAATTTGTCTTAAGAGGTGTTTAAGAATTCTTGGCACTTACCAAAAAGGTATCAAATAAACAAATGTGATTCTTTTACATGTAAAACCTTTACATAGTGTTATATTAATTTCAGTTACCTAAGAACTTCTTCTGCCTGCCAAGCAGCATCTTCCTCTTCTTCCCAGGCATTTGTATTTTCTTGCCAAGTATCCAGGTCTCCTAGTTCAGGCTGAAACAAAGGAGAAGTTCTAAGCACATGGAAAAATTAGATAAAACACTGGTGTGTGACTGCCAGAGCGGCTCCTGGATGACAGCAAAGTTTCCTTAACATTTATTTTTATTTTTAACCTTAATGTTTCAGACTTACAGAAATATCTGAGGTATAGCAGTGCTTCTCATCTTATTGTCCATGCTTTTTTTCTGCTATAAATACTGAGTTTTTTCAGTTGTCAAAGGGTTTTTTGGACAAAGACAGGAAGGAAGTAATGGAGTACATTTTTAGCAAGAGGAAGATAGATTGAGCAGATTATATGAGTAGATAGTGTAAAAGATTTCTGGCAGTTGCATGGACAAACCAACACGTACATCCACATGTTTTTAAGTCCAGTATCAGCTGAGTAACACTTTTACTCACTAAAAGTCCTTTCCTGAACTATTTTCATAAAGGACAGTGCAAGGAGGTGGTATGATTATTCTGTACTGCTTCCTGCCTGTACCCTTTGATGCACAATGTTTATCAAAAGAGAAACACTGTTAAAAAAGGCAAAGGGCAAGGGAGGGAGAGCATCTCTTGCTATCTGGCCAGGCTGTTAGGCAGCTAGACAATTTTTTCAAAGGCTAAAGAGCAAAAATTAGGAGACTGCTACATTACAATCCCTACAAAAAGGAAGGGAGAAGCAGAAGGTTAAAAATGGGTCCAAAACAATAAAGCAAAGGTAACTTAGAGGCTTTCAAAAAAGCCTTCTACTTTTTTTTAGTAACTTACTGTGTAAAATCCAAAACTTACAGTTCATTGCTTTATCAGATTTGCAGGCCCGTAAGTATATGGAAGCTTCTTACCTTTTCATCACTGATCTGTCAAGTTTCTCAGCAGAACATATTGGATTACTTCATTTCTTCACTCAATTTTAAAACAATTTACATCCCCAACTATTCCAATTACTCCCACAATGAACACCTTAGGCAGACTATTCCTTCCCTTAGAGAATATAATTTAACTGACAAGATCAATACTTAAAGCATACTTACAGATTGGTGAATAAAAGGAATATCTTGTGTGGCTGCTAATCTGCTAGAGAATCCTGTGTTTCCCTCTGGAATCCCAAAATTTAAAGGCTCTCGTTTTTTAATAACTATCTGAAAATATTCAAAAAAAGAAACAAAAAAGTGGTAGATTAAAGCACTGCAGAGATTCCTTGGTGATCATATAACTATGTGCCTGTGAAGGTTCAGTTACACAACACCTCACTGTGTCTTAAACCTGACCAGGTTCTTCAAGCTGCACAGCCAAATGAACTTGTAAGTGAAAGAACGACAAATGCATGACAAGGACTCCGCCTCCCCCCACTAGCTTTTTCTTTAGTCACATAGAAACCTGTGACTGTATCAAAACAGAGAATGGGCACAAAGAATCACAGATCAAACAGTCACATCTCCCACTACTCATAAAAGCTATCAATTATGTAATATATTGCTTGGAGAAATCCTGCTTCTGTGACAGGTCACTTTAAGGTACTGCTTTTGCAGACAGTGCTGTCTGCACAATTGTACTGCACTGTAATGTCAGCTCTCTCAATTATTCCAACATCTGTGCAGTTTCAATAGCTGCAAATTCTCTGTCAACATTAACTAGCAAAGCTCTTAACAGGTTTGGCTGAAAAGCAGTGCTTTCCCCAAAACAGTTGCCAAGATCAAATATCCTTTTCGCTTGTCCTGACATCAAGTCACACACTTTGTTTAGCCTACTTCAAGCCTCTTCTGCTTCCCAACGAGGCAGATCCACAGTTCCACTGTCTGTAAGCTTGTACCAATCCAAGAAAGGAAACAGGACTAGACAATCTCATTGAGCAATGACAGACTGTTATTTGACTGAGGTTCTATTTCCAAATAGATCAGTATAGATGAGTGACAACATGAGTAGACTGCACCTCAAATCTCAGGGTTTATATTGAGACACTCAGTGGAAAAAACCACAAATTCATACTGAATGGTGTTAATTTGGCCCAGTTAACAAGGATGTTCTTTACAGTGCCTGCAGTCATCGCTAGAGATATATTTAATATAAACCCAGTGTTTAGCATGGACTCTTCCCCAGTTTTGTTCTGAACCTGAAGCTCATTTTATGAGGCAAAAAATGTCAGTAGATATAAAGAAGAAATCTACCTCTCCCTAGCCCTCTTCTACTCATCATATTTTGGGAGATCAAAATCCTTAGAATTTAGCCCATAGGATACTGCAGATCCTGAATGTACAGAAAACTGACACCAGTATCACCTCCAGTTCACAGGACCACAGGAAGATTCAGGTTGGAAGGGGCCTCAGGAGGTTTGTAATACAATCTCCTCCTCAAACCACTGTCACTCTAGGCTGATGAAAGTACTTAGGGCTTATCCACGTGGGGCTTAAAAACTTTCAGAGATGGAGGCTGCACAACTTCTCTGGTAACCTATTCCATTACTTGTGAGGTTTTTCCAAGTACCCAGCTGAAATATTTGCAAACAGAAACAAAACCTGCAATCATCAGATTTTAATCAGAATTTATTTACAACCTTGATGCTCCTGTAGAGATGCCCTCCTGTCTTGTCTCCACAGTAAAAATGGGTATTTGAAGAACAAACTATTTTGAAATATTAGTTCCCTAACTCCAGACTCCACAGTATAAGTTGGTGAAACAATTAACATTGTTTTCTGAAACAGCAGGGCTGCTCCCTCAGACTTCAATAGAGCAAGACATTGAGCGTCTTTGTTCAAATAAGGATATGAGCACAAATGACTAGAGGGTTCCCACATTATACTTCCCAGAACTTTTAGAGTATGAAACTATTCATAAGTTTCCAACAATACGAAGACTAATATGTAAACGTGATAGCATCACAATTGTTAAGATCTCAAAGGTCTTCATATTAAACATGATAACTACACACATCTATTCTCATTTACCAATAGCACCTTCTGTAAGTTGCCAATTTAGTTGCTTTTATTTTAAAGAAAGGAAAACCCTCCATAAATATAGTTGAAAATGTAATACTTACTTTTTGAGTCTTTCTTATAGTTGGTGCCATATCTTTGAAATAATCAGGTTCCATTTGTTCCAAAGAATTTTGCTGAGCAGCCACATTACCATTGCCACCTTCAATCTTCACACTTGTAGGTGCATCTTCATCCCATGAAGACCAGTCTTCTACTTCAGGCTGAATATAAGAATATGGTACAAATTAATATTATCTGCAGGTAAAAACTTGTCTTTTTTTATCTTGCTAAGATATATACTTAATACTGTATCACATATTATTATATATTTCACATATATCACATTATATTACATATTTCTTGGATATACACCAATTCAATATTGTAGGACTTCTATAATCACCCTGTTAAGGGATTAAGTCACCTACCACTTTAACAATTACCTGCTTAGGAACAGATGAATAATCCACTGTGGTTGGCAAAGTTATTTGGTCTCCACTTAACTTTCGCCCTCTTCCAGACCTGAAAAAAAAATGTAGGATTCCTCCAAGCTCTGAAAACATGAGCACTGAGTTTAAAAAAAACAAAAAATAGGAAGTCTGAGAACAGCACTACTGAAAACAGTCATGGCTAAAACATTTAGTGCTTCAATTACCTTTGTATTAACTACTGTCACTAAAAGTCTGCTAAGCAAAGGAATTTCATCATGAATTGAAAGTTGTGTTCACAAGAATATCAAAGTGCAATTTACTTTTCTAATTGCAGTGAAATAGAGGAGAAATACTTCTAAGAAATATTAAAATGGACTAACTCATCTGCATAATTCAGTCACAATTTTTAGACTGTCAGTGCTTATGAAGCAAGCACTAGCAATCTGTATTTGCCAAAGTACCATTTCTACTGTAAATGAGAAGTTTTTCTATTTGTCTTAAATTTTAAGCTGTGTCTAACAAATAGCTTTCTGAGCTGCTTGATTTGAAAGCCCCTCTGAAGCTCTTTTTTCTTCAGTCTAAACAGAGGTAATACAAGATTATGCAAGTTAATAGCTTTAATTCAATTCATGCTTCTACTTAAAGAATAATGTTTCAATGCATTTCAGTAACCATATAAAATAATTTTAATTGAAAACAACACTAGTGCATTGCAAATAAACCACCTAGATATCTACTTCATGACGTTCAAAGATCAGAATAATTAAAATATTCTTAGCTGACATTCATTGTATTTTAACACCTTACAACACAACAGAATGCAATTCAGACTCACATTTATGTTTTCCACAAAGAATGTAAGCCCCTACAGCAAAGTAGTCATGTAACTGACATTATGTAGCTTGGAAAATGTAATGGTTGTTTCTTACTAGAATGAGAATAAACTAGGAAAATTCAATTTCTAGTTTCTATCCATTAGTTTTAGTATTAGGGAACTTACTACCAACTGACTAGGTGAATTGCTTGTAATGACCTCCACTGTATGCTGGTGAATGACTTGATATATTTTTTCTACTAGACCAACATTCCTCCTTAGACAAGGTCAGGTGCTATAATCAAATTTTCAAGTTTTATATAATTACTCCCTTTATAAACTGTTCCTTCAAGTTTGAAAGCAACAGATTTTAGGTGTAAAGGAAGGTAAAAACACTGTTCCCTCAAACACATTCAGACCTCTACAACATATGCATCCTTAATACTATTTACATTCAATGCTATTACAAGCCATCACTTCTACACTGACTTTCTCTACATGATCTATGAGACAAGCAAGTGGCTTGTAACAAACATTAATCAGGTCAAAATGGTTCCAGAAACAGGGCTGGAGGTAGGAGGAAAGAGCTTTTGTCACACAACATCAGAAAGAATATAGTACACAGAGCAGCACCAAGGAAGGCTACAGATCTCCACTTCCTCTAGGAAGGGAACAAGATACTTATAGGAACAGCTGCTCCACAGCCACCATTAGACACTGATCACTGCTCCGAATGCCAAATGCCTCAAGAATTATTGGATTTGTTTCTCCTTACTAATAAGCAGCATTCAGATTTCTCAGTTGAGAGATAATTGGAGATTTTAAATGGAAGGAAGTTTCATCTCTTCTTATACTTACACATTTTATTTCCTGAAAACTGGATTCAGGCAGTCTGTTGTTTATCATGAGATTTAACTAAAGAAAGGACTAGTACTACATGTAAGCTCTATGTTGCCTAGAAAGTTGCACAATCTCTACAGGCACTTGTTCAAATGAAAACCTAATGTAAACTATGTCATCTAAGTAAGTACTAGCTGATATCCATTGAATTAAAATGCACGTTTAATTAAATCACAGTAGGTGATAATCAGGCATAGTTATATGGTACATTATATGGAGGGGTGCATTAAAGGAAAACAAAATTTATCAAACTACACTTTGCAGATGACAGTGAACAGAAGAAACACCTGTAGTTAGTGGTCTGAATTAATGTGATCCAGTGACTTGCTTATGTGAAAGACTTAATTTTCATTTCTTCAGCTAATTGTTATTAAGCAAATAAAGGGTTTTCTACTTTATGTACTCTGAAGCAATTTCTCAGCTGGTCATTTCACGATAGTAGGTCATTCAGAAGTTGGAAAAAAGAATGAAAATACTGTCACTACACTTAGAAAACAATTATCTGCTTATAAAAAATATCATTAGAGAAATGAAGGATTCACATAATTCAGAAGTTATGATCAACTCAGTGTTCTGACTTCTTTCAGAACTTGAACAGCAAGTATTCTTATTTTAATTTGGAATTCAAATCACAGAACTAAGGCTGATATCTATATAATTGTATGCAGCATTAAAATGTATCTTTCTAATGCTTCATTAGATCTATAAGTGAATTTACCAACAAGTCAAGAGCTTCCTCGAATTCTTGGAATAAGTAAAGGTGAAGAGGAAATAAACAGTTATTTTGTGTCTACCACATATTCTGCATACACTTTAATCCTCACTGGAAAGTAATTGTCATCATATACAAAAAGAGAATACATTTGTCTAGATTGGTATTTGTTTATGTAACCAACATGCTGCAAAAGTGGCAAGAAGAGCAGTAGTTCATATGACAGCACAGTGCCAAGAATTGCCTCAGGTACTCTACTACTGTATTATTGAACTCTACCACTCTTGAGGGTTTTTAGATTGCTTCTAAGTAGTACAGTGCAGCATTCATGAGTCTACAACTCAAAAGAACACCACATATGACTTTAAAGTAAAAAAGAAACCATTCTTCATCATTAAAAACAAAAGAAAAAAGCCGTTCCCTTGAACTTCAATCACTGTCTTCCAAACTTCTGAAAGAATCTTCAATAGGCAGAAAGATGAATCTGAAGTCTCAGGCAACTGTTTTTTGACGAACAGGACGAGAATTGCCTACATCTGTAATGACAGCCTACTGACTGATGACAGAGTGGATGCTCCTATTAACTGAAACTCTTAAAACACAAAATATCACTTGCTAAGCACTTTTCAAAAATGTGCAGCACAGCTTTTCTTCAAGTTTGACATGGAATAGTTTTAAAAGCTATTTTAAAACCCTGTCATAGCTGTTTACAAAAACTCATTCAGCTACCATACAACAAAATACACTCACAAATACACTACACAGACTTTTGGAACTCTGAATAAATAGCAAATTAAAGAATTCACTTGATTTAGTTTTCATCTGTGTTGATTGTTTTGCAATTAGTAAAATCAGAGCTGGTAGAAGTGGTGGCTGGGTGCTGGGAGAAGGGCAGAAGTGCAAGAACCTGCAATTGAAAAATTGAAAAAAAAAGGTAATCAAATTAAGTAAGAGTTGTTTACCTGCATATTAACTTTTTAATGAAAGAAAGCACTGCTGCCAGGCAAGTACAGACTTTAAAGAGTCGAAACTGTGTTATGGCCATGGTAAGAAACCCTTCCTGCAAAAGAAAAAAGTTAGATGCAGAGGACTTTATAAACAACTTTATAAAGTACTTAAAACCAATTGCCTTAGTTGCTACTAAGCTAGGAGCATTCTGTGAGACTGTATTAATGCAAGGAAAGAGAGCAGGTACCTGGAACAAAGACGCTACCTGCCTCCTATCAGGATATTTCACTGATGTAATACAATTATCTAATATACATGACCTTTAAAGAAACAGCACAAAATCACAGGTAGAGTTGAAGTTAAAGACACACTTAAAAGGGAAGCGTAGGCAACCATCTGCAGTGCCTGTGCAGCTGATCTGTTTCAGACACTACTAGTGGTACTGAACACTGGCAGTGCAAAACAGAACAATCATCAGAGAGAAGCTCTTGTTTGAGCATGTCATGCATATACAAATTACAGATGCAGTCATTAAGTGAAATCCCAAAATTAGCTGTTTAAATTTACCTTCCATTTTGATGGAAATGTATGATGAGAACACTGCTTATTTTAGAACTAGTCTCACTGAAAAATCATCATTGAAGAAAGAGTGTTCATCCTGTGTGAACTACTGCACCAGCTAACCCACAGAGCTACTGATATTTCTGTGCCTGACTGGATCATGATAGCAAACACAGAAAAGAAAAAATTCATCTTTGGCTGAAGCCACTCCTGTTTGTAGCTATTTATTCAGTTATATTTATCATATCACATCATTCCAACATACCACCTTGAACAGCTACAGACTGACTCAGAAAAATCTGCTGGAATTCAAGGATCCCTTTTCTCTTCTATAGGTGAACATTTCAGAGTAAAGAATAAGAGGTTAGGCTTCACAAATAGTTTTACATTATAAACATCTATAACATCTTGTAACAACATTTTCTGTTGCAAGTTTAACATACCTTCTGGTGAGAAGAGAAGGCAGCCCTGTGACATTTTCCTCAGGCCATGAGTATTCCATGGAAGGACAGCGTGATTTCAAATATGCTATGGCATTTAAATCACTTTTTATATTCCAGGCTTTAAGTTAGGAAGAGTCAGGAAGGTGGATCATTAGGTAGGCTGCTCCAATACTGTCCTAAGGATTTTATTAAAAAGGTACACAATGGGATTTGTGAGCTTCATGGAGCATAGATGTATTTTTATTGGTGCTCATTTGCTAGATAATGTAACTACTATTAAACGCTGTTGTAATACAGTACTGGAAATGGTGCTTTACATGTAGTTCATGTACTGAAAAATCATATAGGAGCTAATAAACAGGCCCTTTTACTACAAAATGGAAGGCTTAAGTTAGTAGTAACCACCAAATTACAGATAGCACTACCGAGCTGTAGCTCAGGAGAAGGGCTTCATAGGACACATATCACCTCTACTTCAACATTTGTGTTATCGTATTTTATTTCATGGGAGACTTAAAAATGTAGAGAACTTTATACAAGGTTGGATTGGCTCTTTATCTATCAGAATTAGAAAGCAGTCAGTTCCCACAAAGAAGCAAGAACAGACATTGTCCGACATATTTAGCTTTTAGTTTAAAAGACTGGACCATTATTTCATATTATGCTCAAGCACTTCCTTACCTTTTAGAATGAGCAATGTTGACAATACCTAGATTACAGAAGAATGCATCAATCAAGACTTTGAATGATTAGGAAATAATGGAAGTGAGTGAAAGAAGAGTGAATAGTAATAAGATGGAAAGTTCTCTATCCTAAAGGTAGAAATTATTGCAAACTAACACGGAATTGGTGAAAGAAAATATTATTTTTAGGAAAGGCAGCTAGAAGTTATCTGCCTGGGATGTGAGGCGTGTGACCTGCTAAAATTATTATAAAGGCACATCTTTCTGAAAGGAAGCCTGTTTAGAAGCTCACTCTACTCTACCAGAATTCATTCTTTTATCAGCTTGGGGGGCAGGAGGGAAGGAGCAGAACAGTACTGGATATTAGCAAGAGTAAAGCTCTTTTCCCTCATTCAGGCTATCTAACTGCTACACTGGACAGTATAGACAGACCTAAATTTAAAAAACTCCTAACTACTGACTGAGAAGGTTGTTTTAGGAAGCCACCAAAAACCTTTGCAGACTCAATATTATTTATGCCTAAAATCAAGGAACTAGGAAGACTGCTAAGTGCAAAACTAAAACCAGAACAATGTTCAAGTGTGTCAGTCACCAATACATATATTTATATGCGTACATATAAATGAGCCCAGTTTTCAACTCATTACGATTTTTTCATGTATCAAAATGTATACTGTATTGAGTTTTCAATATAAAGTTAAACAATTGAAAAAAACCATAATCCACAAGAACTCTGGCTTGCAGAGTCAGTGGACTTGTGAAGTCCACAAGAACTAATCACCAAAAGTTAATCCATTTCCCAGGTCATTCCCATATAAGAGTGACTATATTTCCAGTATCACCAGTATGCCCATTTGGCAGAGTTCAACAGCTATCATTATGCCCATGACAATCAGATAACTTGCACCTCTCCACTTTCCACATGTCAGGAAAAGATTTCAGGGTTACAATGCGACATATGGCCAGTTAACATTATTTGTGATAGAGCTGCATTTCATCTCAGCTGAGCTAGAACTAGGCCCTTCAAAGGCTGGACTTGATGACCTTGGAGGTCTCTTCCAACCTTACTGACTCTATGATTTAAGACAGTAAGTACTGTTTTGCCCACCTCTTTTCTGAGCATTGATTGCAGTCTTCCCAGTTAAGCTCCCTACACTATAAACTATCAGATGCACAACCAGAGTTTTGTCAACAATATGCTATCAGCCAGCCACAGTAGTGTTAGCAATCATTTACCTTTAAAAAGAACTTTCCTCAAGGTTCCTGATTTTTATACTGCTATTTATCATATGAAGCAGTATATATGTATTCATTTAATTAATACTATTATTTATAAATTAATTTAAAACACAGTCTTGAACCAATTATTGTCGCAAGGTAAGGAGAAGTAAAGCATTTTCCCCTTTGTCTGAAACAGCACTTGAAACATGTGCATTTTGCTCTAAGAACAGCACTACCTGAAAAGTTAAAGGTTTGCTAAAGGTTTTGAGTTTCGTTTGGTGCCTTTTGGGGCTGGGTTCTTTTGTGCTTGGGAGTTTTTTTATGTTAATTAAATTTATCAAGGTAAACCATTTTATATTCGGAAGTAGTTGTATAAATACACAGAACCCAAATTTTCCTCAGTTCACTGCAAACTTAATTCATGTGATACCATTATACTAAACTTGTGAAGTGAAACAACTTTTTTATCCTTTTCTTGTCCATCTTTCTCAGACATTGGAAAGAAGCACAGCCATGTACCTTCTCTTTCTCCTGGGAAAAATACTGAACAGTGTAAAGATAAATGGCAGGCCACAACATTCATTCTTTTCTTAAGCCTTTCCTTGATAAACAATCCCAAGAGGAACCACAACTGTATCAGCAGTCAATTATAACACAGGATGACAGAAACATAATGCAAAGTTGCAGTACTACATCAAGAATCCTAAAACATTTCTTAACAGATAGAGGCAAATGTGAAATACTGGACTAAAATTCAGAAAATCTGGCAAGGGTTGTCTGCCAGCCTGATACATCCTTCTGTGTATCACACCTCATGCCTCAGCTTTCCATTTATAAACCAGGATAGATTTCCTTCTCCCACTGCTGGAATTGCTTTGTTACATCTATGAGACTTAGGGTCAAATGAACTTCCACTACAACAGATATAACCAAGCAAATAAATCAAGACATGAATCCTAATCAATTTAATACTCATGGTCAACTCAGCAATTCTGTAACAGACACCAAATTTAGCTGGAGTTTGACTTGTGCATCTCATACTGTGTTCCACTGTAAAAAGTCACAACACATGGTCACATAGAACATGAGCCCAGAAAGGACTAAAAGACAACAGCCATGAGATGTTATACAATTTAGATGAGATTGTTATACAATTTAGAACCAAGTCAGAAGAATGAGGAAACTCAAACATTTTAGAGACCCATAAAGGAAATAAAATGAAGGGAGGCAAAGTTCAGAATTTTATTGAACATTTTTACTTTGCTTACAGCTTGCAACAGTGGCCTCATTAGAACTCCTGGTACCTCTGACTTCACTGACTGTAGCCAGCATAGTCCACCCTCAGGTGGATTGGTTAATCAACTATGGTGCAATGAGCAAGATTCCCACTATTTATCACTGTACAATAAGCACACTAGCACCTGGAGAAACACTTCCTCTTTCATATCTAACTGTACACACAAATACCACTTAAGAAGGATTTCTACAGACAGAGTCAATTCTAAAATAAAGTCACTTTGGGGCACTAAAATTATTTTAGGAACTTGTTTCCTGCTAGTGAACTCATCTTTTACTGTCACATCAGCTTTCCTTCACATCAGCTCACTTGTAACTCTGGAATGTAAACATGAACACACCTTGGAATCAGTGATTTTAGCCCATATTAAACATAGCTAGATAAATAACCAGACGATGATGCTTAAAATAACTTGTCCCAAACTGAAATGCTCCCCTCCAATTTACATAAGGAGACACCAAAAATGCTTCACCCTCCTAAAGCAAAACAAAAAATTCATTTCCTAGTACTAAAGACTAACATGGCCTTGAGTGTTTACATTTGCCAGCACCAAAAATGCATACTGGTTCAGTAGTGCTTTTGTGTTGTCACTAGAACAGCTAACAATACCCTAGCAAAGTTTCAGTGGTAAGGATAGAATTTCTTAAAAGGGGATCCTGTATGAAGTTCTAGTAGAATGGCCACATCAAAGATCAGAAGTAGGTTTATAGGGAGATGGAATTTTTTTAAGATTAGTAGATAGAGATAAAAAACCTATTTTCAAGCACATAAACCCTCCTCCAAATCATGCATGTTATAAGATGCAGAAAGACACTATGAATTTTAAAAAAGACAACGTAATGATTCAAGAACAGCTTTCAATCAGGTAAAGAAAGACAAAACCAGCACTTCCTGCATTTCAAAGATAGAGCCATGACCCTGTAGCCTACTGAGAAGTTCCACTGCCCTCTTCCTGGTTGATTTTTTGGTCTCCTGGTTTTTTCACCACTTTACACAGAAATAGAATATTGGGAACACATGTGTGGAGGGAAAAAATCCTGTCTTGACCACTGAGTTTGATAAATAGATACATTAAGTGGCAGCATAACTGAACCCTAAAGCCATGCTATTATGGCATTAGGGAGAGAAGCAGAATGAAAAGGGAAGATCAGGAGGCATCTCCTCTATCTAATTGCAGGTAAGTGATTGTGGGATGTTTGTAAAGGTACTGTAGTTCCAACACTGATGTTCCAACTATCAGTGCACATAGCCTAACTATGCAGTTGAAGTAGCTGGGGCAGCTACAGTAGCTGGACAGCTCACTCACATTAATCACAGGCACAGTAAAGTCATCTAAGGCACTCAAATCCAGAAAGATATACTACTGAAAGCTGCAGAAGATACCGAAAGTCAAGACAGAATGTCTGTCTCTCTAAATAAAGGCAGCAAAAATTGGTGACTGCTGGCAATTCCTGAATTATTTCTAGACACTAAATACTCTGATATACAACACAGAGTTTCAACTCTTTTTTAAACATCTTACTCCCAGAGTCATAAAACTTCTGCAGTAATACCACCACATATCACCTCTTCCTCTCCAAGAAAGTGAACAGAGCTACAACCTCACTAATGTGAACTCCTGAAGCTTTCTGTCTTGAATTACAATAAATTCTACTCTTCAAGGCAATATTAGTTAAGATAGAAAGTTTACATCTACTGAAGTTCAGTTATTCTTTGACAACTCCTTACCTATATGTCACTGTCTTGTGAAAACCAGCATACAAAACACAGCTTGAAGTAACGCAATCTTGTGAGACCACACTGTAACTTCATTCACTTCATAACTATGCAACAAGTCTTTTACATAATGCACTAATTCACGTAACTCACTTCACAAAACTGAAGTTCTCAGACACAGAACCAGAGTTTGAGAGACCCCAGCTCTGTTCCACTCCTTATTTGCCATCCGTGACCTAAGTTTTCTGTAACTACATGGAATGCCAAAGACAACAAATTAACACACTCATTGTTACTACTACAAAATTGTCTTGCAATGCCTGTGTTGATGAGAAGGAGCTATTTACAAACAATGACACTATAAGACAGCCTAAAGAAGTCTCTGCAGTGCACATGTGTACCTCCACAGGGCTATAAAGCAGCAAGCTATGTCATTTTTTCATTAGAGATGCAACTCAGGCACTTACACTGTGAATTTATGACCAAAATGCAGTGCCCTACCATTCTACTGTCCAGCCGAGTCTTGAGTATTATTAGAGACAGCACCGAAGCCAAATAGTAGCACTTAATTTTTCTGTGAGCTGTTAGAGATTCTGAAGCATTTAAAAGCGTGCTAAGAAATTTTCATTCTATATATTATTAAATTTGCCCGTCAGCGTAAACAGTAGGTAACCCCAACAATGCCGTCCCACCACGAGTTCGGACAGGCCGTGCACCCTCGCCCTTTCCCACAGGGTGCGAAGCTGCCCAGTTCCCAAACGCTGTCTGTCTACTGGTCCGCCACACCATGCTCTTCGCAACCCATGAGATCCCCCCACTTCGCCCCGGAAGAGGCCCCGACCGGTCGGGCAGAGGCCGCGGGCTTGGCGCTCCCGGCCCGGCCAAGCAGCCCCGGCGCTGGGCGAGGGCCGCGGGCCCGGAGCGCCCCGAGCACGGGGCAGAGCGGCGGTGCTGCGGGAGAACTGCGCGGGCAGCTCTGTCCCGGGAGGGAAGGCGCCGAGACCGGGCCCCTGCCCAGCAAGGCGGAAGCGGCACCCGGCGGCGTAGGAACAGACCCTCCCCGCTCACCTGCCCCGGGGGGGAGACCTCGCCAGGAGTCGCGGGGCTCCAGGGGCCGAGGCGGCCGCTCCCGCAGCCTGCGGCCGCCCCTCATCCGGAGCCGGGCCGGCGCTGCTCCGCCGCCGCCCCGCACACCGCCATCTCGGCCCCGTCTCCCGGAGACACGCCCGCCCCTTCCGGCCGCACCGCCTCCCGGGCGCTCCGCTCCGCTCCGCTCCGCCCGCCCGACCCGCTCGGTCCGCGGGCACTCGGGGCCGTCCGAGCGCCTGGGGCAGGGTTGGGACGGAGCCGTGCCGGGCTGCCCGCGGCCCGCCCCGCCAGCGACCCGCGACATACCCCGCCCGCCTGCCTGCCGCCCCCACAGTGGCTTGGGGCGTCTGAGCCGGCTCTTTGGCCTTCCGGGGAAGTGCGAGAAAAAGGCGTTGGACTTCAACCGTGTCGGGTTGCTGCACACGTGGCAGTAAAGGTGTTCCTCTGTGGTCGATGGGATGCTGAGCTGTAAATTTGGATGTTACTAAAAAACAAACATTGCTTGAAGTCGCTTCTGACAGGTGCTGCCCCAGTGTCCCAGTTTATTCACCAGCTGCTTGTCCATTTTAATGGCTGGTTAAGTGATGTTAATGTTGAGGCGTTCCAGAGCTCTGTGTAAACCTCCAGTTGTGTTACACTCTGTAGGTTGAGGAAAAGGGGGTGTTTATCTCTTTCTCCCGTGGAAATCTAGTCAGTTCTACAGCAGCACTAATACAACGCTCCTTTCAACTCAACTCCAAGCTGTAGCACTCAGTTCTTTTTGTGGTCTTTAAATATCTTCCAGTAAAGACTTACTGTTCTGCCACAGGGTTTACTCAGCTGCTGTGTTCCCTATGTGTGTTGGCAGTGAGGAGATGGATGAAGGATGATGGCTCTTGTGAGGAGGCACGGGTATCAGATAGGGTTCCTTCATTTCCCTTTTCCCATGCCCTAACAGACACCATGACTGCATTTCCACAACTCTTCATCAGGAAACAGGCCCCAAAGGGATAAGGAGCCAAACGTGATATATCTGACCATGGGGCAAGAACCCTGCCAGCCAGCACACGAGCACGGTGATCTGGGGGCAGCTCAGAGTCCAGACTACCAGGCAGGTTTCTGGTGACGAGGCACATCAAAGGACAAGCCAGTGAGTCTGCACTGGTCCGAGATCAGTAGAGAGCATAGCAAGTCAGAACACGGTTGTGCCAAGCTTATGGGCAGCACTCCTGTGATGTTGAGTTGGGGATTGACATCCTTATGCCTGCAGAACCCACCTTCAATAAGAGAAACACATATGCAATGCTTGTTTTAACATTAAAACCATTTCAAAACCATTTGTGTAGCAGAGGTATACCTTTCAGTATAACTTTTGTAGTATACCTTTCAGTATAACTTTTGTAATAAATAGGTGTGATTCGTGCTGATAAAATTGAAACATTAATATTGATACAGTAATTCATATTTGGAAATAATAAAACAGTTAAAGGTGTAATGCCAAGAAAGAAAGGGAGAGGAGGGGCTCCCTCCCCCCCCGCCCCTTTCTCCTGCAGATGTTCAGAAGAGGAAAAAGCAAGAGATAAGTATTACTAAATTTAGTTGGAAGAGAAGAAAATTTGGTTAGACATCCAAAAAAATGTTAATTTTATGAGATTTATTGCTTTGATACTAGAACATAATATTGGCTTATATTATATTAGCTCTGGCTTACATTATACCAGCTTGGTGCTCATGTGTAATCCAAAAGGTGAATCAAGGGACATCGAGGAAGAGGAGAGGCCTTCATCAGGGACGACCCCCAAAGAGTGGTATTACCACCTAAAAAATGGTGGAGCATGTGTGGTAAAGGTGATAATGAGGGCAGAGATACAAGTGTGACGAACCAAAAATGGGAGGGGATGGTGATGACATACAGTATAAAAAGGGGAATTTTGGGCTTGGCAAACTTGTACGTGAGGTGACGGGGGTCAAGCCCTGCCCTCCGTACCCCGCGCTGCCCCATGCGGTTATTTTTGCTTGTGCGCTATTATCAGAACCAAAATTATCCCT
This sequence comes from Pyrgilauda ruficollis, assembly GCF_017590135.1. Lineage (NCBI taxonomy): Eukaryota > Metazoa > Chordata > Aves > Passeriformes > Passeridae > Pyrgilauda > Pyrgilauda ruficollis. Next base: position 12,401,092 of record NW_024523822.1, on the reverse strand, counting down.
TATTTCAACCAAATTATATTGTCACTATTTTGAGTGTATTCAATTTTATATATTTTAAGCTACTTCATTAAAATTGCTGCTACATTTAATTTTGTTTGGTTTTCTTTTATGATGGGATAATTGAGCAAATATAACACTTTCTACCTGAAGCAGAAACTCGAAGATATTCTTCGTCTGCATTCACAAAGGAAAACAAAATTCCAAGCATGACACACTAGGAAAGGTCAGGTTACGAAGTTACATTTCTTTTGAAAACACATTCAGGTTTTGGCATTACAATATATATATATTCACTGGCGACTATGCCACAGTGAGAAGGAACGATTTTAACATTTAATTTCATTCCAGGAAAGGAAAGGAAAGGAAATTTGATTGATTATCAGGAAATGAAACAAAATTTTGCAAAACAAGAAAGAAAGATTTACACTCCGGAAATGAGATGTGATGAAATTAAATGCAATTGAAAAACAAAAATAAAATTGAGAAATTTAGGGAATACAGGTGGCTCTCAGCCAGTCACAAAGGCTCAGAATATAATATCCAGCACAAACAGAAGGCACAACTGGGGATACAAGCATCATAAAAACACACTAGCACAGGAGAAAAAATCAATGAGGAGGACAGAACACTGAGGGGAAGACATGAGAGACATGGCATGGATACTGAAAAGAAAAAAATCTTCGCTGAAGTAAAAAAAACATCAAAAGGCGTGGGATGGCATGAACTGCAGGATATGGACAAAAGCTTATCCAAATTAATCCCCATTGAAATGACAATATTTCATTTAGTATTTCTAAGTCCTTATTTCCAAGATTTCAATAGGCATCAGTTCTGACAAGCTTTGGTCCATGTCCCTACACTTCATGGCATCCCATGCCATTTGACAGCTTACATTTTGGCGAAGACATTTTTTTTTTTCCCCAATAACCATGCCATGGCTCTCATATCTTCCTCTCAAAGTTGTGTCTTCCTGCTTGACCTTTCCCCCTGCTTTTGCAGCATCTGTGAGGTTAGTTTTGGCATGTTTTGTCCCTTTGCACTGCACCTCATTTAATCCCAGTCCATTCTCTTGTAGTCACTAAATTTCCTAATTTTTTTTCTTCTACTGCATTTCCTTTGATCATATCTCCTTTCCAGAGAAAGGAGTTTTATGTATATGTTTTATGCATATATACATCTACACTTTATATAAAAATTGCGAGAAAATCTTACCTACACTATACACCTAAATGCACAACAGGTCTTTGTGTGGCTGTTGCATTATTGAAAAAATAGTGGAAATTGGCTGACCTGTAATGGAAAATAAGTCTTCCCTAGAAACATAATTATGCAGTTTCAAAATTAATAATATGAAAATTTATTAATTTTTTAAAGCAATGTTCACAGGGATAAATTCTTCATTGTTCAAAAATGTCATTAACCCCCAGCTGTGAAGTTTTAACTTAGATTCCTTTGGCTCAGTTCATTTTCCTAAAGAGTTCTCCTATTGTCTTGCTTATTTCATTGCCATATTGAATGCAGTAGAGCTACAGTAAACTCAACAAGTTTGTTAGAGAACTAGATATTTTTAATATCTTTTACAGATATTAAGACTTAAAAATGTTAAACTTGTTACATGCTAAACATGCAAAACATTACCTGACAATTTGCAAGAGCGCTAATGTCACTTCTTTGACATCTATGGCAATTTCCATCACTTCAAATTTTGATAGTTCCATTATCCTGCTATATTCATGTCTACTCAATAAACTCATTCTATCTGTAAAAGTTATTCAGTCGCTTTTTCTATATGAATTCTTCCTCTTAAGAAGGAGGAAGAATTGCTTCATTTGTTTGTTTGTTCTCTCAAGTGGTTTATTAAAGCTACAAATAGCTTTTTAATTAAGAGTACCTCTCCTCAATCACACTCCTGATGCATTTTGTAGTAATTCAAGTTTTACATTTATGGAATAAATTTTACCTACTACAAGTGTTTGATTCTCGTAAAAGTAGAGTTTTCATAGTTCTAACCACAAAGAAAAATGCAGGTTTTTACTGTAACATTCAGAAGTAATTTTATACACTGCTGCTACAAATTTAATCATTAAAATATCTTGAGACTCCAGATGAAGAGGCATTTCAATTGTTCAATACGTTTTCCATTCCTTTGCAGTATTCCTGAGCACATATTTTGGGTAATATCTAAGTATTGTGCAAATAATTTGCCTAAGTTTAGACAAAAGTGTATCCTAGCCTGGGTAAAAAATATGACCCAAATAAGTAGCCAAGTAGTCAGTCACAAAAGCCCCTTTCCTTCTCTAAAGGTCTTCCTGGCTGAAGCTGTGCTCCTCTGCCTCTTGCTGGCATATCTTTAATTCCTTCCCTTATTCCCACTCAGGCTTGATATACCTTGTAGTGGAAAATTCCAGACCAGCGATCTTCTTTCTGTAAGAAAATTCAACAGACTGACTTTTAGCAAGCATATAATGTATAAAAATAGTATTTGTAACTTTGAAATGGAGCATATTCCAAGCAGCTTTTTTGGAAGCAGTGGCCAAGAGAGGCCAAAGAGCAGCAGTGACTGTCTAGGTCTCCCTGAGCTCAGGCAACTGTGTGGGTCTGGTGTTGTGCTGGACTCGGCAGTTTCATTGCACTCCGAGAATGTCTCCTGGGTTCTCTCTCCCTTAAGCATCTCTCTCTGAGGCACCGACCTTCACACTGCAGCCTGGCCAGCTGACAGGACGTTTTACAAGGCAGAATCCCCAGTCAGCTTAGAGGAATATCCACGCCATGTTGAAACAGGCAGGTTGTTTTTTTCAGTGTTGTAAGAACTTGAGGTGATAAGAAATGTGTGACTTTTAGCCTAGTGTTGAGTAATTTCCTGAAGAGATTATCCTGGGTTCTTGTCTCCTTCTGCTAAGGTGTTTCTGTATTTAATATGATGAGTTAATATGCAGAATAGATGGTAGGAGTGGTACCAAAATCCAGTTTTCTTTGTCCCTACAATATTACTCATATTGCTGAACTCAAAATTCAGGAGAGGATAATGGGACCTCTTTTTTTATACACCCAGTTTATCACTTCATTACTAAACAGAAAATCTTCCTTCCATCCTGCAGCCATTAAGCAATCTTTCTTGACTTACACACACAGCCTGCCTTTCATTCTTATAAGGAAAAAAAAAGCATTATGTTGAAGTTTTCAGCAACTGCATCCTAGGCACCATGTTAGCATTGGAATTCAAATCCTCTAAATACTTGAGTACCAGCATGTTGCTTTATAAAAATATTTATTTACATGGGTGTGTGTGTGTGTGCATGCCTGCAATTGTATTATTTGCTAGAAAACAGGAGAGAGAGGGCATTGCATGGAAACATAATGCAATGATATTTTATTGGAAAAAGCATTTAGGAAAGCGAAGGATTTCTTCCAAAGGTTGATTTTGGTTGTTGGTTGGTTGGTTAGTTGGTTAGCTGGTTGGTATTTAAGAGAAGAGAATAATGAAGCTGTTCTTTGTTTCTTCATATTTCATTTGTTAGAGGAATTTCTATGAATTTAGAAAATGCAGGTTACTTTAATTCATGCCCTTTGCCAGATCAAATGGTCTAATTTCAAGCAGGAATACTCTGAAGTTAGGAAAAGAACTTGATAGAAAAATATTAACAATGAGTCCTCACTTTTCCCATTTTAAAACAAATCAGTTCAGCAAAAAAGACCTATGTTATAGCCCAAAAACTTCAACTTGCTTTCTTATCTGAGCACCAGTGTGGCAAGACCAAGTGGCCATTGGAATGTTGAGTTTCCAAAATTTGTCTAAAAAAAATGCCAGCTTCAGATGAACCTTACTGTCTCAGTAAAATTTGGACTGGGAAACTAGATCTCAGTTTTGATGTGGGAAAAAACCAACAGCTCATTTTGAATAGAACTGTGTAACCTCATGCATTTACCATCTTAAGGACAGCGCTACCAAAGAAGGGATATGAGGAAGTACCTTTTTTCATTCATTATACAACTTCCTTGTATGAGGGAAAGAGCAGGGGCAGACACTGATCACTTTTCTATGGTGACCAGTGACAGGACACGAGGGAATGGCCTGAAGCTGTGTCAGTGAGGTTTAGGCTGGACATCAGGAAGAGGTTCTTCACCCAGAGGGTCCTTGGGCACTGGAACAGGATCCCCAGGGAAGTGGTCACAGCAGCACTGACAGGGTTCATTTGGACCATACTCTCGGACACATGGTGTGATTCTTGGGGATGGTCCTGTGCAGGGCTAGGATTTTGACTTGATGATCCTTGTGGATTCCTTCCAACTCAGCTTACTCTGTGATTCTGTGATTACCAAGTTTTCCTGTTCACTTCATGATACTGAGGAAGCATTTTAATTTATATTTATCATTACAGCAGTCAGTAGGCTGAAACCAGGCTTAGATCACACTCTTTTTGATCTTTTTTCAACAAAGGAAGAACAGTCCCCTTCTGACTATAGACTATTTCATTAAACTCCTCCTGCAAAATATGCATCAACAGATATTTTGAAATGTAAGCTGAACAACTCAAATATTAGCAAATTGACCCAGGGTTTGGGCAGAAACTTAGCTCAGAATGAAATGTGCATGAAAATGTTAACAGATTAGCTAGAGACAGCATTTTTCAATCCAAGTTACAAAAAAAAAGATTTTGTAATGCTTAACTTTTACTGCCTCTTCCATTGTAGCTTAAGGGTAACAACTTATGCTTGTGTTAAACTAAAGCAACGTTTGTCTTTGTGGAAAGTGTTTATTCTTTCCTTTCTCTTCTGAAAGAAACTGAATAACTGCTGCCAGTTCCAGGGAGCACAGATAGCTGAGTACTGCATTTCCAGAAAGTTTGATTAACTCTGAACTAAAGCAGTTCTTCCTTAAAGGCATGTTGTACTCGGGAAAGCATTGAAAAATGAAGGATCCACCATACTTCTTCACTGTTTGTTCTAGTGATTAAGCAGTTGTTCTTTTAAATCTGGATTTTGACTTTCATTTTCATGCACTCTTTAATCCTTTCTCTGTTAAAGCTTCCTTTGTTTCCTTCTTTCTCCCTGAGAAGATTATGACACATCACAACCATATTTTGTGTTAGCTTTCTTTTCAATAGAATAACACTGGGGCATTTTTCAAGCTTAGCCGGCAGAGCTACCCCTTGATAATTCCATTTTCTCTTTCAGTGCTCCATTTTTTTCTACTTCCTTTCAAAATTGCAAGCTGAGCATTAGCCTCACCAACACAGCATACAAAGCTAGGATCAGTGTTATGCTCATCTCTGCTCATATGTATTCAAAGAACCCTTGGAAGCAGATGCAGAGTTTTTCCCTGCTATTTACAGTGTCACTGCACTCCAGGGAGTTGTGCTGCTTTTGCCCTGAGCACTAGATGCAAAAGCCCAACACCGTGCTGACTTTGTACACAGACAGTGGATGAGAGCGAGGCAGCAGAAGAGGCCAGCTTGCTCTGCCCTTGTCAGTGTTCACCCACAGGCTGCCAAACACAGATTTGATCAACAGCAACTTTATATCTTACCTCAGGATTAGTGATTGAAAGAATGGATGCCTCTTTCCTAGTGACTCCAACAAACAGAAATTAACAGGGACTTCTTAGAGGGACATTTTTTATGATCTATTACTAAATCACTAGTTAAAAGCTAAACATAAAAAACATTTTTAAGAATAATACAGTTCAGATAGAAAGCATCATGGTAAATATGAAATATAAAGTGAGATTAGGCTTTTTTGTTATTCCAAGCAGAATACCAATTAACCTATTTATTACACCAAGGTGGTGAAATATAAATTATTTATGAGGAGAGGAATTTGTTTTTTCTCATTTTGAGCCCCAGTCATAACACATTTGGCTCTGGAGCCACAGCTGTTTCTTTTTTGGAAAATGAATAGCTGAGAAAAACAGGCCAAGTAGAACACAACTCTGATTTCAATTGCAAATACTTAGAAATTTAAATAAAGCCAAAGAGACCCAGCAGGTAGAAACACTCAATATTTTTCATTGCTCCACTCAATGACTAAGTTAAAGCCAAACTCTCAAGGTGTCACAATTGCTACAATTAAACATATTCCATGAGATGATGTAATGGATGAGATAGTGCAGAGCTGTCACCTTAAAGGACCTTCTAGAGAGAAATGAGAAACAGCAAATATTTTGTAATAGCACTGATGGAATCTTACTGGATTTAAACAACTTCAGATGTACTTGTTCTCCAAGTGATAAAGGGCCATACTGAAACATTATGGCAGTAAACAAGAATGAAGAAGGAACAGGGAGAAAAGAAGATAAATAAAAGAAGATAAAACCACACCACCCCCCACAAAAAAAACTATGATAGCAAAATCATTCTATCTAACATGTGAGTAAAAGTTTGACATCCCAGCAGAAATTATTGGTGATGTCACTGGTTTGTAGCATTTTTTGACTGGACTATGTCAATATAGAGAAGTTTTATGGGAGAATAATTATCAAACAAATTAGAATCAAACAAATTTCAGCTCATTGTGCATTTCAGACCCCTCAGGGCCTGACTAAGGGATAGGCTAAGCTTACTTTTTTCTATTGGCCTTTTATTGACAGCAGTAGAACTACTCATTTTGCTGTCACCTAGAATTTGGATTAGTGCACATCCAGAGCTACACCGATTTAGTCTATCTGTTATCCAACTCATTATTTCCATGTCTTCCATGTTACAAACTGTTTTATTTTTTGCAGATGTGTCTACAAAAAGATGAAGCTGAACCAGGTACTGGAATGTATATGCACTGGGTCAGCCAAAAGAAATATATTCCCACATTTGAGGTAATGCAGATCAATCCTGAATTCTCACTTCATGGCTGTTTAGTTCTGGGTTTGTAAGTGCATTTCATGACATTGAAAATGTGGACATTTTGGAGAAAAAATAGTTAATGCATCTCTCTGCCTGTATATGCTAGAGGTATGGATCCTTTAAAAACACACATTATTGTATTTTTCAGTGTGGGAAACAAAACCTCAGCATGACAATGCTCTGACCGAATCCTAAATGTTACTGTTTTCAATACTCAAACAAACAAGTAGAAACTGAGACTCTGCAGGAAACAGTTTGCAAAACAAGCCAGCCTATGCATCTGAGAATACACCTGCAGTTAAAACAAAAATAAGAGGCCACAAAGAAACCATCTCTCACTGCTGATATCACCACAAATCGAACTTCATTCTTAGAAGATCCATTGAGATACCTCTGACCTCCAATCTAAATTGGATCTGCACATGTCATCCAACATGCTCTTTGCCTGGCTACTTAATGGAGGCTGCACTGGTGTGATTAACAGAACTCACGTGGGGAACAAGTGGCTTTGGGCTGCTCACATCAAAGAGCAGCCAGTGGTACCCTGAGACAGGAGCCACTGGTGTATCTCTGGAATGCAGGCACTCTCCTCTTCTTTCATGGTCTACGAACACGCTTGCATTTGAAACCAGTCTGGGCAGAACTTTACAGCTTATTTTTGGCAGCATGTGAAAGAGCTTGTTGTCAAGCCTTTAGCTTCAAATTGGTCAGCACAATTTTCTGAAAATTTTGACAGTGTTTAGTCTTTATTCTGTGCCAAGTATGAGCTGACTGCAGAGGACTACATTGCACTTAGAGCAAATGCACTTCAGCTGTCATGTTCCAAGTGGAACTTCAAATGTTTACAGATGAGACAAGTGTTTCACAGTTCAGTGTACGAATACCATAAATTTAGTCCTCTCCCACCACAATGAAGGAAATAAATTGGTAGCTCTGGAGCAAGTTGAGTGCCCATGACATGCTGCAGCCATTCATTAAGCAAAGGCTTTAAAAGTCGTGTGCAAAATATTGAAGAACATTAGCAAAAACCTACAAGAACAAAAGAGTATGACTACTGATGGTAATGTACAGCTTTGACACATGTTAAACAGGCTCAGGTTATATTCTGCTAGATTGTGTGAAGAAACAATGTACTTCATCAAGTACTAGCATTGGGTATATTAAGTCTGGAGTGAAGAACTCATAATAATTTTTTATATATGCAATTCAAATACAGAAAATAAAGTTACAAACATTGAATTAACATACTATGCTGGTTTGGCTGGGATAGAGTTAATATTCTTCATAGTTAGCTATTACAGGGCTGTTTTCAATTTGTGCTCGAAACAGTGCTTAGATCAGGCTGTTCTCATTATTGCTGGGTAGTTCTTACACACCATCAAGGCCTCTTCTCCTTCTCACCCCACCCCACCACTGCAGGGACTGGGGATGCATAGGGATTGGGAGAGGACCCATCCAAGACAGCTGACCCCAATTGGGGGTCAGCACACAAAGCTGGAGGGAGAAGGAAAGGGGGGATATTTGGAGTGGTCGCATTTGTCTTCCATAGTAACTTAAGTGGGATGGAGCCCTGCTTTCCTGAAGGTATCTGTATATGTGCCTGCAATGGACAATGGTGAATGAAGTCCTCGTTTTGCTGTGCTTGTGTGCATGGCTTTTACCTTACCTATTGAACTGTCTTTGTTTCAGCCCATGAGTTTTCCAACTTCAATGCTTCCGATTCTCTTCCTCATCCCACTGGGTGTTGGGGGGGAGTGAGTGAGCAGCTGTGCGGGGCTGAGTTGCCAGCAGGGGTTAATCCATGATACATACTGAATGCAAAAACACATTTTGAAAAACAAGATGGATCTTCAAGTGAAAGAATTGTCTTCTTTCTGACCTCCACCATTATTCAACAGCATAGAGGCAATGACATACAGCAAATATGCTCTAACTGACATGAAGGTAGATTTAAAACAGCACAGGAGGAATATCTGCAGCAGATCCAGGATCTTGGCTCCAGCGCTGTTACAGTCTTAGCAGGAGTTTGGTCCTTGTAGACAAAAGATGTTCATGACCAGTAACATCTTCTCTCGTTGATGCTGGTATTGCCCTGTTTATACCAACCCATCTACTGCCAGACTTCACCGTTGGCTGTTGCCAGATTTCTCCCAGGCCTGTTTCCCCGTCTGAGGCGGCACTGGAGCCTTCTCAGGCTGGCACTGCCGCTGTCGCTCTGCCCAGCCCCACGCAGGTGACGCTGCGGGCGGGCAGCGCGGGGAGCGCTCATGTGTCTGCTCCCCGCAGGCCAAGGGGCTGGAGAGGGAATGGGAGCTGCCACCACCCTCCCCATGCGGCTCCTCAGGCAGAAGCTCGCAGCAATGATGGAACAGCACAACCCACTGGCACAGGAACGGCTTTTTAAGTGACAGTTTTTACGGTATTCTTCTAATTAGGAGTATGAATATTATTTTGAGTCAGTAATTTTTTCACAGTAGCCACCGAGTCACAACAGTATCCGACTGCTCATTCAGTTTTTGCTTATGCTTGCGCTTCTACTCCACTTTATAGATGATTCTAAGACGGGAAAAATTAAACATTCTCACTTCAAAGCCTCTTTCTTGACCCTCTCTATTAGTCAAATTTATTTTTGCAGTTATGTATAGACCTGGCTGATGTTACAGCTCCAGATAAAAGAATTAAAAATGCATGATGTTACAGTGGCAAATTACTGTACTGCAATTTCAAAAGGCCCCAAAGATCCACTTAAAAAAAAACCAAAACAAACCAGTAATATGGGCAAAGATAGAAAACAGTAGTTGTTCAGAATTAGAATAGCGACTCAAAGTAAATGTGAAAAGAATTGCTGATGAAAGATACAACTGCCTTTTTCTTAAAGAATTCAACCTCTTATGAATTGCTGAGTAAATACTTGCATACCATGTCAGAGACTTCAAACAACTCATTCTCTAGAAAAGAAGTACAAAAGGAATTTTACCAACAGTTTTACGTAGTCTTAACGTTGTCCTGCTTACTCTGGGAAAATCAGAAAAGCTATGCTCAGCAGTATGCCGTATCCCATTTTCCACACTTTTTTTTACACCTTTCTGCATTTCTGGTCAACATACTTGTTAACTGTGCTTATTTTCTGAAAATCTTTGCAAGATTCCACAACTGTATAAAGTTAGGGATTATTAAAAACTGTGATACCACATTACGGTCCACCGAGAGAGAGAACCACCTTAGAACCACAAGTCCACAAAATTTTTTATTAAAATAACACCAACTTTAAGAAATCGATGCAGTGCAGAGAAAAATTAATGATTTTTCATCCTTATGAAGTATGTAAACTGCATTCCAATCCTGACATGACTGATGTAATACAGAAACTGTATCCCAGATGAATGTCAAAGTTAAAGACTGGCATGCTGAGCAAGGAAGGTTCTTATTCTTTGCAAGAGCTCCTTCTTTACACTGTCTGGTACCAAAGCTGAAACACAAATAAGAAGGCAAGAAGTCAAAAAAGACAAAATAAAAAGTATGCTAAAACCGTACTTTTACAATATTCTACAACACAATACTATTTTTTCATTGTTCTTGCAATTCTGTTAATACCTAAAGTAACTGAAACAACTTGATTTTCATATAGCACATCTATATTTTTCCCATTTAAAATAGGCTAAAATTAGGATATATTGAGAACAATGCTACTGGTCAGGTTTTTTGTTGTTTTTTTTTTTTGCCTATTCATAGTCCAGAAAACTGGAAAGTTTCAGGAAAAGGATTATTTAGCAGGAAACAGGACATAATCACCAGAACAAGTGTGATTATCCTACCTTTTTTCTTCACAAATTTAAGACCAAAAAAATCTCAAATCTGGTCTCTAGTAAGGGCGTCAAGCAAGCTATTTTGAAGACCTATTTTTATTTAGAACTTAATGAAGTTTCTACCACTAACATCAAACCCTGCTAAAGAGGCTGAAAGGAACAATATAAAGAGGACTGAAGTTTCCTCAACTAATTGAATTTTTTTGTATCTGTATGCTATGTCTTTACTCTTCCCATTCCCATTACACTAGATCAGTTAGTTCTGATTTTCCATCTTAAAAGATGTGGAATTTTAAAACATCTGTGTTGCATACACAACTTGGGACCATTAAGTCAATTATAAAAATGAATATAGACATGACTAAATAATCTGCAAAAGAAATCTGAAGGCTGCTACACAATACAAATTCAAGTTCCATTGGTTGTTAATATTAAGCTATTAACATTGTATTTTTAGTTAATATCAAGTTTTATTAACATTTTTCCTTGAATCCAACACAGACAAGCTCATGATGATGCTTTCAAAATACTAATGAAATAGAGGTATGTTTATTGATGTACTACTCCATCCACATTTGCATTTTCTTACCTCTGCCTTTGGGAGTGATTTCTGCCACCAAATCATCAACAGTAACATGCTCTAATCCTTTTTCTTTAATGACATCTGGGGAAGACCAAGACCAATACTTTAAGTCTTTTAATCCATTCATAAAATGACAAAACCTGTGCTGGTGATTAAGAGACAAAACCTGCCTACATGGTCATGGGAGAATACAAAGTAGCATGGGACCTAAATATAGGTTATTACCTCACTACCTACTGCACTGTATAGTGGATTTTAGTCTCTCACTCATGCCATAGATATAAGGATGGGAACCTGTCACTGCTGATGCATCTTGATCAGCTCATATTTTAAAAACAAACATGAAATTGTTTTATCTCATCTGAGCATTACCAGATGTGACTGTTACTAGAGTGTTGGAGCAGTTCACAAGTTGGCTCACTTATCTCTTAAAACACATTATTTACACAGTAGTAAGAAAGGTGCAACTGGAAAAACACTTTGGAACATACAGTAAGGAAGAGCACAGTAAATCCTTACTATTCTTCCAACTGGTTTAAACAAGATTTCTGTATATATTTCAGCCAAGTCAAAAAGTATGTCAGAGAAAAAGGAATAAATCTATAGCAAAAATAAAAGCTATTATTAATACACATGAAACAACTGTTTACTTATAGTGCCTTGCACACTACTGAAAAATGCAGAAATCAAAGCTGAGAAGTAATCTCAATTCAGTAGCATGTTTAAACACAAATGTCAAGTTGCCAGGGATACATTCTTCTTGCCCAGATCTTGTTTAAACTGTCAGTAAAGCCTTCAGCTGGGACTTTTATTTGGCCAGAATCTCAGCTGACTACAAAGGAAATTAATTAATTGACCACTGTTACCTTTGCAATGTGCCTTCAATTGGTCCTTCCAGCCACATTCAATTAATTTGGCTCTCAGCAACTCTTTAAGGCTGTTAATACAATATAAAACTTGTTAGAACAGCAAACAGTGCTGGCAGCTTAAATATGGTCCAGTGTGAAAGCCAGGCCTACAATTACCCAGGAACTCCTAGAGCAGCAGCAGAAATGGCTGAACAGCAGGTGAATCCAAACCCAAATGAGTTCCAATTTCAGGTTACCATGTTGGACTACGAGGATTTGGTGCCTCCAGAGCTAACTCACAGAACTGCTTCAGGCAATGTTGATGCTGCAGCCATGCAGAAAAAGGCAGAAGCCCTTGAATTACTTGACCTGACAGAGTGTACTCTGGTAGCAGAGGTATGCAGACTTTCAAAGTTGGACTATTGCACCTGATACCAGGTCTTTAAAATAAGTAAAACCTTCTCCCTCACCTTTCAGGAAGAATTCTGCACTACTCAACTGCAGGTTTATCTCCCCATTTACACATTATCTCATTCTGGGTGAAAATGAAGGATCCTATATTTTAAGCTTCCTATCTTAAGCTTCCATGGTTAGCTATGTAAGCTTAAGCAATAAGGATTCAGGCATTACTGGAAAAGACACAACAATCTGCCACAACGAAACATCTACTCCATATATCAAAATACAATATTGAAAGTTAGCTAAAAAGTGAAAATTAGTACTAAAAATATTAGTACTAAAAAAACAGAAGAAGGGAAAATGAAAGTAAGCGATGATAAATAACATTAGTATCTTTTACCCTTTTCTCCATTAGCTAGGAAGCCTGCTTATCTTGTACTATCCTAAGTAACTCTAGCAAAACCCTGTTTTTATGAATGAGAGGATTGTAGCAGGAGGCTGAACAGTGTAGGTCTAATCCCTTTTACTCAGTGAATTGTGTAGAGGGCAGATGAACTGATGACAAAAAGCAGAGTAAGAATACAGGTGAAATTGGCTGCCTCTGGATATTTCTTAGTTCAAGAAATCTAAGTGCTCTGTCTCTGATCACAGTACAGCTCTGATAAGGCCTGTTTATAAGACAGCTTTTGACATCCTGATAAAACCCTTCCTATTCTTAAATTAGCATAAAATAGATCTCAATACCATTTCAATAAATTGCCTGCTTCTCTCAAGCTCTATACAATCTTCAAGGGGATGGTCACAACCAGGAAAGATGTGGAGCAGAGATACCAGGTCAGGCTACAAAAGATTACACGAGGCACAAGGCTATGGCATGACCTAGGAAAAAATTTCTTGTCATACAGGCCTTTAAAAACGATGGAAAGAGAACTTTTGGTGCATGGTTGCAAGCACAGTGAAAAAATGAGGAGGGAAATGTCACAAACACTCTAGTGATATGTAAATACAACATCAATAAAACAGACTGAAGAGACAACAATAAGCCAAAAAAAAATGGTGCAATTTACTTGTTTGCCTTGACTGGGATCTCTACAATGACTTGCACAAGCGATCCTTTATGTATTCAACAATACATAAATATTGCTTTACCTAACAAGAGAAGAGCTAGAAACACAAGAAAAATTTAAAAGAAAAAAGGAAATTTTTTGTTTCCTTCTCTTTATCAGGAAATAACAAGATTTAGCTGCAGCAAATTGAATGGAAGGATGATTCTTACATGAATCTAGGGCATTCCAACACAAAATACCTGCAATAAGAGAAAGCTTCAGAGTTTATAAGCCAATTACCCATCCTTTATTTCCCCACTATCTCTTTTCAATCGGAAAAATAAAACTGTTCAAAAGGCATTTTTTAAAATAGTTTATGTAACACTCAAGACCTTCCAGTCCAAGACTCAATTTTTGAGTCTTCTGAGTCCAAGACTCAGTTTTTAGAGTTTTTATGGAGTTTATTGTACTTCTAGGTGTAGTGCAGTCTTGATGTATTTAAAGCCTCTCACCGGCACAGAGTAGAAATTCCACTTACCGTTCCCGCTCTCCTGTTTCTATTAGCTTTTGGTTAATGGTTGCTCTCATTTGTGCATCTTTGTTCATTTTGGAAATCTAGGTTTTCCACAAACCTACAGAGAGCAAAGCAGAGTTTCGACAAATGCTGGTGTCATTCATTCAACAACAAAAAAAAAGTGACCAAAGCAGAATGACATGCAGTGTTCCGTCCACTGACACATGCCCGAGGTTAATGACCGGAGCACCAGTGTGTGACCAGCTCAGGGGCGAGCTCGGCACGGCACCCACCCACCCGGCCGTCCGGGCACCGGCACTTCGCCGGGCCGCCTGCGCGGGCACGGCCCACCCTCTGCGGGCACGGCCTCTCTGCAGCCCGGCCCTCCCGCCCGGCGCCCCCGGCGCTCGGCCCACCCAGCGGCGCCCCGGAGCGAGGGAGCGGCGCGGGGAAGGCCCGGCCCGGTTCGGGCCCGGCTGGCCCCGGCTGGCCCCGGCTCACCGCCCGCCGCAGCCCCGCCGGTTCGCGCACCAGAGGCGGAGCCGCCTGCAGGACGCGCCACGCGCCGCCAGCCCCACTGCTCCTGGGCGCGCGTGCCGCCGGGAAACGTAGTCCAGGCTCGGCGACTACAGCTCCCGGCGCGCTCCGGGCGCACGGCTGCCTCCTGGCCCAGACTACGACTCCCAGCATGCACTGCGGCGGCCGGGAGATCTCGTAGCGTCTTCCCGTGGTGCTGCGCGGCCACTGCCGCACGTTCCCGAGGGCCCGCGGAGTTGCCGGCGCTTCCCGAAGTTTTCCCGGAGCCGCGGGATGGCGGGCGCCGCCCACTGCTCCCTGCAGGCCAAACGCCTGCTGCTGGACCCCAAGTTCGAGGGATACAAGCTGTCGCTGGAGCCGCTGGCCTGCTACCAGCTGGGGCTGGACGCGGGTGAGGAGCGGGCGCGGCGCGGAGCTGATCCCGCCGGGCATGCCTTGGGCAGCGCCGGGGGGATGGATCCCGCCGCCTTTCCCTTCGTCCCCTCGCGGTGCTCCGCGGCCCTCGGTGCAGGGTGCCCCGAGCTGGGAGTCCCGCGCCTCTCGGACGGCGGGGGTTTCAGAGATCGAGCGCTTCGTCTCGCTTTTCCCGTTAAAACTGCTGCAGGTGGCCAGGGGCGTCCGGCGTCCTACCCGCCAGGTGCCTTCGTGGTGGACCGAGGGGCCTGACTCGTCAGACCTCTGCCTTAGCCCGCTTCTGGTGCGCTTAGTTGCTAAATGAGTAAGGAAGCTGTGTCCTAAATCTGCTCTTGCTTGTGCAGGCGAGGTGAGGCAAATGACCAGCTGAGGTGGTTCACAGCGGAGTGTGGACGGAGCACATGAGGTTTAGAGAAATAAGTATGAAACTAAGGTCTTGTACAAACTTCAGCAAATTAGCTGTTTTTCTTTCTTACTGTGCCCAGAGTTCAGAGGTGAATCTTCATGTCACGCATTCCATGCCCCGCTTTCTCTGCCAAGCATCATTAGTGTTTGAGATGCTGGTCCATTAACACGCTGATTCACTGAGGAGTACATTAGCACAAAGTCCTGTTGGGTATGTGCCTACAATCTTAGCCATGCCCTGAAATATCTCAGCACTCTACGTTTACTGATTGGAGAAATTCAGGTCTTTTTGTAAGGTGGGTGAATTAGTTTAATTTTCTTTGTAAAGCTGAGACAGTAAACACAATTTGTGTGGATCAATCTGTCTCTGTATATTTACTGAACAATATACCTGTCTGCAGAGTGACCCATTACATGCTACTTTAGTTTTGTGTAGAACATACTCTATTCATGGTAGATCAGAAGGGTGTGTTTGCCATGCTGAGTTGTCAGCAGTAGGAAGGAAGTTTTTAGATAAATTTTGTATTGAAGATTAAGTGAATGAGACTGTGAGTGTATCTGTGGTAGGACTGCAAAATTTAATGAGAGTAACATTTTTACTGTAAGACTGCTTTAGGCGTCACCTTTCAAAAGACAGCCCAAATGCAGGTGAGTGGGTGCATGTTATGAGTGTGCTGCAGTTGTGTCAGAGAGAGCGGCAGCGTAGCATTGGTGCACTCCCTGAGTTTGTTCTGCCTATGGTCAAGCAAACTTTGTGGTTCTTGGATAGTCAGTTGTGCACCTGCTCTAAATAGGTGAGGATTACAGATCTTCATTGAAATACATGAACAGTGGAGTTGCTAATGGAGAGATGGATCTAGTCAGTTCTTGTCTGTTAGGATACTCTACAAAATGGTTACAGTAACTGTGTAAGTGTGTAACAGAGGATTGGTATGTGTGACTGTGTTCTTTTCTTTCCCCACTCCCCACAGTGCAAAGACCCTGACTCATTTCAGTCTAACTTACTCAACTGTGCTACAGAGTCACTAATAGTAACTCATATTTTCTGTTCTGTGTATGCATATGTAGCTATAGATACTGGTCCTCTGAAGAGTGGAAAGCTTTTATTGTTGCTCTTGTGTATTTGAATTAATAACAGGAAATGTATAATTCCTTATATCTGTCCTCCAGATGTTTTGATTGCAGCCTGCTCTTCAGCCATGTGGCTGCTTCCTTCTCCTTGGTGGTTTTCTTTTGCGTCCTTCAAAGCAGTTTATTCACAGTGCAGTGGTGTTCTGTGCCTGACTTTTGTATTTCCCAGTGTCAGTGGTCTACACATGTGTTAGATTTAGGGTATCCTGCCAAAATTTGATTTTTGTGTTGTGCAGGAGTGGTGAGTTGAGTTGTTGAGACTGTGGATGGTGTGTAGGCTGTGGCTTTTTCAAATTGCTGCATGATAGAAGAAGCCAGTAGTGTGTGGGAAGGCCAAGAACTTCTGCTTTCCAGCACACCTGCATGCAGATTCAAAGCCTCTAGAACATGATGAAGAGCTTGGTAGTTTTTGGGGTATTAAATAAATATTTGTTACTGTGTGAAGAATTTGATTTAATTTCCTCAAAGTGGCTCTGAGTGCAATAGCTGAAAAAAAAGTAAAATGTTGAGGAACACTGTCAGTACAATTATTTCTGATTTTATTCACAACTGTTTGCAAAAATAACATAGTAGAATCTGGAAGATTAATGTAAAAAGGTGGTTGTTGTTTTTGTTTTACAGGAAAAGATTTAATGAGTGTTTGTCTCAAATGACCTGAGATTTGTAGTTCTGCTTGGGTGGCATCCCAAATTTGGTGGCAGTTAAGAGGAATATGTGAGTTTTAGAGTACTTGGAATACATGACAATAAAAATAAATAAGTGCTGGTTCTTAAGTAGAACTGAATTTTAACTCAGCTGCAGTGAAGTGTTTATTATCTATTTTCATTAATTTCACTGCTAGCTATAAGATAAAATTACCAAAAAAAATGCCCTGTGGAATTGATGCAGTCTTCAGCCCCTGGAGCAGATGGATAGCAGCATGTGGTGTTGTGTGACAACTTGTGGTGGTTGTCATGTTCCTGAGGACTACAGCGAGCTTCATTTTCTGACCATCATGTAAAACCTAGTGTTCAGTTCTAATATGCCTTCAGCTGGTTGACTATGGTTGCCAGAAATTTGCTGTGGCCACATATGCGACTGACATTTTAGGAAACAATTTATTTATTAGATCTGTGATAGGAGGTGATTTTCTAATAAATTTCTAAAAATGTATGGTCACCATGAAGAAGAATGGGGGAAGTATGATACTGTCTCTTCTCTTTTAAATACTACGATTTGCATATTCTTCTTTTATTTCTTCCTTATTCCAACCCATTCTGTCCTAGTTAATGCTGTCACAGTCGTTTGTTTTCTCATATCTCCTTCTGGTAATACATTTCAACTAGTAATGAGTCCTATATTATTATGCTTTTAATTCGTAGTTCTTCACTGTAAATTTTGTCTTTCTCCTTACTTTTTTTAGGTTATTTCCATAACTTATTTACAATGTTTCCCTTGCATTGAGTTTTGTAATGCCTTTTTTTGAGATCACCGAACATATAGGAGGGATGAATGAGCATCTTGGCTGTGGTTATCTCTTCTGCCCTAATCCGAGCTCAGCAGAGTCCAAAGCAGAGATTGTGGGGCAAATCCTTGTCTCCAGCAAGGAACATGTCCAGGTTGCGTAACATTTTTAAGGGATCGAGATCATTGCTGTTCACTGGTTAGATGTCTCATAATTCCTTTTCCTTTCCAGAGGCTTGGAATTTATTCAGATGTGGATGTCCCTGATCCCATTCCTCTCTATCTTGTCTGTTGGGCAGGACCATTGTACCTGTAATGTAGTGGATGCTTTTCAGTCTAGCTACAGCTGGAAGGCAGAGTAAACATTTGCTCAGAGATGGAGCTGCTGATGCAAGCCAGGAGCGTATACAGAGAATGCATTCCTTTGATCATGTGCATTTATCAGTTTTATCACTTTTTTTGAAAAATGGTGGTAATGCATGCTGTTTAGAAGGCCTGCTTCAAAAAGTTGCTGATTAGTAGTGCTGCGTGGAAAACAAGTTTGTGACTTTTCATGGAGCAAAAGGCACTGGTATGTTTCAAACATTTATAGAGATTTTCATTTGCATTTTCCATTTGCCTTTGAAAAATTAAATATAAAAAACAGTGTTCAAATTAATGCATAGGAAGTAGTAAGAAATTGTGAGCTTTTTCAGACATTCGCAGCTGTAATTCATAGAAGTTTAGGTCTCAGGAACATATTTCCTCAACAACAACGAGATGCTGGCTTTAACAATAAGAACATGTTTTTTATAATTAAAACAAAAAGCACTAATGCAGGGTTAGAAAGATCTTAGAATGTAGATACTAGAAAATAAATTATCTCTTCTTCTAATAGACCAGTGTGTCTGCAATACAAAATTGCTTCCACTGGGTGGCATTGCAAAACAAGGCATGACATACAAGCATATAATATTTGATGTCACAGAATATGCTGATATAATTGCTTTGCATATTTTTCAGTTTTGTAATGTTGCTTTGGTGTATTCAGGGAAACTAAAAATGGAGGAGCTGTTTGGGTGTTGGTCCTCAGCCTTTTTTTCTCTACATTTCATTTTCTCCCCCCACCATTTCTGCTTCATAGTGTTTGGTGGCAGATGTAAGACCTCTAAAGTATAAGTTCCTTGATTGAGTGTTCTTTAATCAGAGCAGAATTCTTTTTTTTTTTTTTTTTTTTTTTTTGCATTGCAGACCAGTAATTATAATAATATCTAGCTAGGGATCTTATTGTAACAGTTAGGTTAGGAAAGTGTTAGTTCTGTTGAATCTTATGAATTACTTTATATTTAGTGCTTTTGCTTTTAAGTAAAGCATTGTGAGTGCAAATCATTTCTTTTATTATGTTTAAACTATTTTGAGTCAAATTATTTCTTTTAAAGCATGGAACTAGTAGAGATAAATACAATTCTAGAAAAGTAGCATAATTTTCTTTATACTGGTCCAAAATATCCCATGCAACTAGGGTTGTTAGGAAATAATGTTGAAAGCTGAGATTTAGTTTATACAGTCTGCACACTTGCTTTCTTTTCTGGTGTGAATGACTGTGTATGAGTCAATGTCGCTGGGTTAACATGGTGCAGGTGTGTTTATCAGAAGTTTGAAAGAGACCACGTATCGTTCTGTTGAATAGCTGCCATTGACTGCTGCTTCTGAATTGAACCCAAACAGACTAGTGAACCCATTGAGAATGGTGCATTAATCTGACTCTTAAAAATCACATAAACAAAAAAAACCCCAACCAACAAAAACCCAGGAAAAAAATTAAAAACCGTAAAATAAACCCAGACCAAGCAACAACAAATCAGAAAAAAATCTTGACTAAGCAACTAAATTAAAACTCCTTGAACTGTGTAACTGTGAGACTGAATCAGGTGATGATCTGATTGAAGTATTTCTTCTTCTCCATTTATATTAACTTACCTTTCTCTGAATTTACTTTATTAAAATTTCTGTTTCTTTTCTCTTTTCTCCTTTATTTTTTTGCCCTCAGCTCTATTGGTTTTTCTTTTTTTTTTTTTGAAAGACTGTCAAGAAACCTTGAATCTTGAAGGCTGTAGAAAGGAGGGAATGAATTTCACCCTAGTATAGAATCTTCTATAAACTATCTAAGCACATGGTGTGCAATAGCAGATGGCAGATTTCACTTGGTCACAGTATAGGTTTCAATTAATGGAGAATGGAATAGGTTCTTTAATGGCTTTATCTTGGCAGAGCTATACCGATGTATAATGCATTCTGAAAGCAGTTGGCTACCTCATTTGAAGTGTTTCATGACAAGACAGTACACATTTGTCAGATTTCCTAATTTCAAATCACCTGTATATTGTATACTTTCTGACTTCTGTTTATGGAATTAATTACATATTGCAGTAATACAAAGGATTGGGATTTGGATCTCCTTTTCCTGACCCCTTTTATTATTCAGGGCTTATCAGAACTACAGTTGAGAAAACTAAAGGACAGAGAGTTCATGTTCTTCCAGATTTTATAAAGTTTATCACCTTGCAATCAGCTAATCAATAGTTTATTGTTCCAAGAATCTTTGCAAAAAGTTGTACATTTACTTTAGGAATCATCTAGAGTATTTAGACTGTTTTATAGTTATAGTTCTGACAGGAACAACATAACTAGGAGAGTGGGGAAGGAGAAGTGGAGAAATGAAGCCTTACCTTTTCATGGGTTTTGTGCTAAAAACATCTTTACATGTTTCTGCATATATTCTAATTTCATAGGATCAGCTATACAGGAAGTAGATGATATGTGCTTGGTTTCACCTATGATAATAATCCTGGATTATATTTGGTTTGGTCTTTAATTGTTTACAAAACATTTATGTCATCTCTTGTTGTGTTGGGAAGATATCTCTGTGATAAAGCTTGGTTACACAAACAGCTTTAAAATGCATTTTCACAATATATTCTTTTTTTCAGTGTAATTTAAAGTATTCTAGTTATTAAAGTAGGAATTGGAATGCGTAGCAGTCCTTGCCATTAAGACAGGTGTATTTTCTTCTCACTCCTTTGTTGATATTCTAGCTTGCTTTGAAGGGCTATAGCTTGTGGAACAGTAATTTATTAATTGCAGAGGTACGGAAATCCCTCCTGTGTAGTGAATATGAATAATGATTTGATCTGGGTGGAATTAAAACTGCTGGTTTGCAAATATCAGCAGTGATTAGCAGACTAATTGCTAATTATGCTGTCATTTTGCAAGCATTTTGTATAGTATGACTGGATTTTTTATTAATCAGGCAGCATAATCTTGCATAGTTTCCTGCAGCCACTGTTATGTTAATAGCCATTGTCTCTGATGGGGTCTGTTTTGAGCCATACAGTGTTGTCTGGTTGTTGAGCTTGTGATAGCTGTGCAGTGGCACTGATGGTGCTGCCAAGCGAGCTGCTCTTTGCAGAATTGGTACTCTGCCACAATAAACTACTTCTGCTGCAGTGGGTTGAAGTAGGTGCTAAAGAAGAGTGCTGCTGCAGAGTGTTGTGAATGGTCCCTGTTATGGGGTGGGATGGAAGTGAAATACTGGGAATAGATTTTCTCTGTTTCTGAGCAGAAAAGGAAAGAAAGTAGAAGTTGAAAGATTAGGAGCTACAATCTGCAATGAGAAGGATTAGCCTTGAGATGCATTTCACATACTCTGGGCTTGAGTGCTAATTATCATAGACTGACAGTTTACTTGTAACTTTCTAAAGGAGTTTTGTTGGGTAAGTTCAAGATAAGTTCCCTGTAGGAAAGCTAAGAATCCTGGGTTGACTATACTGGAGAATGAAATGGAGTTCTGGTCTATCTGAGACTATTTACACAAGGATGGACTAGACTTCTGCTAATGTATTTTGCGGTGTTTCAACTATAGCTGCTGCATCTCTGTATAGATATGCCATAGGAGGAAAAAAGCTGCTCATAATTTAAATAAGAACCTGGTTAGTCTTCAATAGATAATCTAGTCCTAATTACTGATAGTTAAGTAGAGGTTTTTTATTTGGAAAAATCTTGCTCAAGTAAATGACTGTAGCTACCATGCTTCTTGCCTTGAAGAAGGTAGTATTCTAGTGAATAGCCATTCTTTGCAGCCTCTTTCAATTATAAAAACTTAGTCTGAAATTTTGTGGTATCTTTAGGCATTTCTGGAAATTTCAGCCTCAGTGAGAGTGCTAAGAACATGGTGGGGGTTGTTTGTTTGCTTTTGATTTTTGTTGTAATTTTGTTTGGTGCTTTTTTTTTTTTTTTTTTTCTTTGTAATTACTGTGAACTAATTCTGCTTTGTACTGTTTTAATCTTTTGCTTTGCAAGTGTAGGCGTGGTAGCTCAGAATTTAAGACCATGAAATCCACGTGGTTATATGGAATATTTCTTTTGGTTGCTGTTTTCCTTGAGTTACTATAAAGCAGACTTTTTTTCCCCTTACTGTAGTACAAAGTAGGTTTGACATTGTTGTTGCATGTGTGTAGATGTGTGTTTCATCCTGTGAGAGTTATTGATAAATTGGACCTCAGCACATGCTGGTGAGAGACAGGGTGGAGGTGTATTGGGTTTGCATGGCAAGGTTTTGGTAACAGGGGGGCTACAAGGGAAGGCTTCTGTGAGAAGCTGCTGGAAGTTTCCCCCGTGTCTGACAGAGCCAATCCCAGCTGGCTCCGAGATGGACCCGTCGCTGGCCAAGGCTGAGCCCATCAGCCATGGTGATAGTGCCTCTGGGGTAATGAAAAGTATAAAAAAGTATAAAAAAAAAAGTATAAAAAGCTGCTGCACAAGAACTGCAGCCAGAAGGAGGAGTGAGGCTGTGTGCGAGAAACCACTCTGCAGACACCAGGGTCAGTGAGGAAGTGGAAGGAGGTGCTCCAGGTGCCAGAGGAGAGTGTGCCCTGTGCTGAAGACTGTGGTGATGCAGGTTGTTCCCCTGCAGCCCATGGAGGCCCCTAGGGGAGCAGAGATCCACCTGCAGCCTGTGAAGGACCTCATGCTGGAGCAGGTGGATGCACCTGACTGAGGCTGTGATGGCATGGAAATCCCATGTCGGAGCAGACTCCAGGCAGGACCTGTGATCTCATGGGGAGAGGAGTCCACACTGCAGCAGGTTTGGTGGCAAGATTTGTGACTCCACTTGGGACACCCATGCTGGTGCAGTCTTTCGTGAAG
This sequence comes from Pyrgilauda ruficollis, assembly GCF_017590135.1. Lineage (NCBI taxonomy): Eukaryota > Metazoa > Chordata > Aves > Passeriformes > Passeridae > Pyrgilauda > Pyrgilauda ruficollis. The sequence goes on along the minus strand of NW_024523822.1, from coordinate 12,377,946 downwards.
GACTGTGACCTGTGGAAGGGAGCCACTCCGGAGCAGTTTGTGAAGAACTGCAGCCTGTGGAAGGAACTCACCTTAGAAAAGTGTGTGAAGGATTGTCTCCTGTGGAAAGGACTCCTTGCTGGAGCTGGGGAAGAGAATGAGGAGGAAGGAGAAGCAGAGAGGTGTGATGAACTGACCTCAACCTCCATTCCCTGTGTCCTGTGCTACTGGAGAGAGGAGGAGGGAGTGACCAGTGGGAGTGAAGTTGAGCCTGGGGAGAAGGGAGGGTTGGGGGAGAATGTGTTTTTAAGATTTGGTTTTATTTCTCATTACCCTAGTCTGATTTGCAGTAAATTAAACTAATTTCCCCAGCTTGAGTCTGTTTTGCCTGTGACAGTAGTAGGTGAATGATCTCTCCTTGTGCTCATCCTCTCTCATGAGCCTCATGTTTTCTCTCCCCTGTCCAGCTGAGGAGGGAAGTGACATGTCGAGTGGCTTTAGTGGGCATCTGGCATCCAGCCAGGGCAAACCCACCACAACAGGCCACTGTAAATGGTAATAGTGATGAGATAATCAAAGCAAATGACTGCAGTGGCCTTCAGGGTGGATGATTTGCTTTCCAAATTTATGGTGACATTTTAAACTATGTATATATAATGTGTTTTTCTTCAAATAAAGCATACCTATGGAGTGAAAATGGAAGAATTATTTTTAAATTGTTAGTTTGAATTTTAAATTACTAAATTGTAAATAAATAATTGTTTAAATAGTATTTTTCTTTTCCCTCCAGCTGTAGCAGAAGTGCAGCTTCGTGATGATCAATATACCCTTGACCACATGCGTGCTTTTGGCATGTATAATTATCTTCACCTTGATTCCTGGTACCAGGATAATGTCTACTATGTTGATCAGTTTGGAAGGGTCATGAATCTGTCAGTGACTCTGGTAAGAATAAAATCTTTTTTTTTTAAACCACTGGATTGGAAAAGATGGGAGCAGATGAGATAGAAAATATTGCAAGTAGGATCCAAATGCAAAAGTTGGGGAAAGCTATTGCCAGGAAGATATTTCAACAAAAATGCATTTCGCCAGGAAGAATAAAAGGATTTTAAGTGAGGCTTCTGTCTTGTTTATGTTAATAATATTGCATTAGTGTTGCTACAGAGTGTGTTGCAATAGCCCTGTCCCCCAGCTTAAGGGGACAGGAGCACTCAGAAGTTGAAGATATTTGTGGCCTAAAGGAACAGCAAAAGCCAGAGGGTTCATAAAAGCTTACAGAGGTTTTTTAGTGAGTTACATGTTTGGTATAGAAATTGAAATGATAGTCCCTGACCTCCTAGTACAAACACAGAGCAGTGGGCTGATGGGATGTTGAGGGTCCTGGAGGTGCTGCCTGGGCTTGGTGGGGGTACCTGTTTATGGGTCAGTTTCTCCACTTGGAAAATACATGACTCACTTTCTATACATGTTAGTTATCATGTGAAGTTTGCTCTTTCAGTCCTTTCTGGAAATAGGTTGGAGGCCTTAGGGGGTCGCCGGTGGTCTTGATCTCCCCTCTGCAGTCCGTGTCCACATCCACTTCTCCACATTTTTCCTGTATGCATGCTGTACTGTGCTGTGCTTATCTCTAGGAGCCAGAACAAGGACATTTGTCCCAGAAAAGTGCTCTCTTACTTCTTTGTGGCCCCTGTCTCCGGCCACATCCTGTTCTTTCTCATAGTGTGTTATTACCAACAAGCCTTGGTTGAGTCCACAGCCTATGGCTATCACTGCTGGAGACATACTCATTAGCTCTTTTCTTTTAGGCTTCTACATAGTGTCACATCTGCTTCCATTCTGGGCAAGATGGACATGATGACAAGCTGAAGGAAAGGGAAGATGCTTTTTTTGTAGTTTTTTTTCTCTTTCTCCCTGGTATTACTTGATGTTTGTTTGCTAGCTTGAAAACTCAGTCATATGTATATATGTTAGAATTAGAGATGCTTAATATAGGCATAATTTGTTGGAGGCAAAAAGATGCTGGTGGCTGTGAGGGAAGTTGACACAGTGTAAGCAAGCTAGGCCAAGTCTGAAATTTCTGCTTTTATACTGATGGTCCTAAGTAATCAAGCTGTATTTCTTTTGAGCCATTTTAATGCACGGATGCTCTCATTTCCTTTACAAAACTCTATTTCATTTCAGAGAGGGAAAGGCATGGTTCTATGGACACCATATTTCTGGCAAATACAGTTGTAGTGCTTGGGCATTAAGAAAGAAAAAACTGTGTGGAAAGGAAAATGCCTATTGTCATACTACCAGAGTTTGACTTGTAACCCTGTCAGACAAAAGAAAGCACAGGGCTATGTGTGGGTTTTTGAGAGCGTGTGGCTTAGCCTATGCAAGGTTCTGGGGACAGAAATTACTAGGTCAGGACTAAACTAAGAAAAATTCTGAAACTGTAGTTTTAGATTTTCAGGAAATAAAGGTTTCCAGAGGATGGTAGGTTGAGAACTGAAGTTGCAAAATATTCCTTTGCTTTTCATGGTATGTAGCAGTTGGAGACTTTGGCAGACTCTTACTGTGACAAAATAATCTTCTAGGACTTCTTCCAAAACTTTTGAGATCATCTGGATTCCTAGGAGAATCATCTAAAAGAAGCCTTCTCTTAATAGTGGCTTATAGTGTCATAATAGTGTCATAATAGTGTCATAATCTCATTTTTTGTTTTATCCTTTGAGGTTGGTTAACCTTGGCTTGCTGCTGGACACCCATCCAAACACTCACTCACTCTATTCAACAAGAAGGTGAGAAGAAATGAGAGAAAAGCTTGTGGATGAGGATAAAACCAGGGAGATCGCTTACCAGTTACCATGATGGGCAAAACAGACTTGACTTTGGGGAAAAGTATTTAATTTATTGCCAGTTAGGACTAGTGTAGGATGATAAGAAAGAAGGTCACACAAAACTTGTAGCAGGAACAAGCTTTGTTATTCAGAAACTTGTACTTGCTCCACTGTGTGCTTTTTCATGGGCAACAGTGTGGATATCTGTCCTCAGTGGGTGTTGGGAGGACAGCCTGCTTTTCCATGTTCTGCTCCAAGGGCTGCAGGCAAACCTCTGTTCCACACCATTGGCTTAGCTCAACTGTCTGCAATGGAGAGTCCAGTGGAGCCAGCGGGAAGTGGCTGTATGTGCACTGGGCAGCCCTGACCCCTCCTCACTGAGGCCACCCCTGCACAACACAGACACCCAATACATTTCCTTTGCTAGGAGGGCACTACGTGTGCAAATTTATTTCTCTAGCAGATAAAAGACTTTACAACAGCCTATAAATTGACATAAGAAATATTCTTCCTTAGGACCTATTTCAAGATAATGGCATTTGATTAACGTCTGGTCACAAGTTTTGGTTCCACCTGAAGGGGGAAATAAAATTTATTAAGCTATGAAATAAATAGACACCATCTTGTGTCCTAGTACATGATACTGTGCTGTTTTGCAAAGGAAACATGTTTGCATATGAATAAAAAGGAATTTGTGTTCAGAAACGTCAACAAGGTGTCTCATTACAAATGTGCCCAGCCATATATTAGTCAAATGTATATTAAAAATAGCATTGGTTTTGGCCAAGTACAGCTTTCAATTAAAATTAATGTCAGTCTTCTTTAAAACAGAAGATGGAACAGGGTAATGTGTTCATCCTAAAATCAGAGTGAAAGAGCGCATAGACTTTCTAACACATCATTATTTCCAGTTCTGTTTCTTATTTTGGTTGCAGCTTATTTGTAAATATATTTTCATCTTAGTGACAGCAATGCTGATTTTTAGTAATGAGGGAAGAATATCCCTCTTGTTAAACAGAGGTTTCTGATTTGTGGACCTTCAGAAATAATTGTAGATCAACTGACTGGAAATGAGCCTAGTAAAATAAAACAAAAAATAGTTTCCTTGATTCTATAACCATTTTTTATATTTTCAACATGGTCTATTTGTTGTTGGATTAAGAAAATAGATTGGGTTTAAAAAGGGATTATCTCTAAAGGTCAGTCAGGCACCTCTTTTTTTTCAGAAATGATTTTATGGTTCAAATACATGTGGGTACACTGGCTTGTAAAATGCCTATGAAACCCATTTTATCTAATTTTGTTTCATATATTATACATATATATTGTCCTGGTTCAGGGCAAATTTGGGAGATAACCCCCAAAGGGGCTCCTCTAGAACAGCAGATTTAATTGGCCCCTCCCCTCAACCGCTTCGGGAGAAAATATCTCTTTGGAGAAAAGTGGAAAAAAACCTGTTTATTAAACAATAGAACCCAAACAATATTAAACAATAAAACCTCTTGCTGCTCCAAAAAGAGATGGCAAACTCAGAAAAGTCCCCTCCCCGGGCTGTAGCTCGGCTCACTCCTGTCAGTCCCTGCGGCGCTGGAAACGCTGCGGCCCACGCCCTGCCCGGTGGGCCTCAGGTGGAGCTGCCGGTGCTCTGCTGGGTGTTCAGTCCAGAGCAGGTTTGAACAGGTCCAAGAAGAAGAAAAACCACAGTCCAGGGAACTTCTTTTCCTCAGCTAGCTAAAACAAAGGAGAGCTCTGTCCTGCTGGCTGTCCATCTGCAGACAACACAGTCCAGGAGGAATGTGGAGGAGTGAGTGCAGTGTCTGAAAACAAACTGTGCGCTTCTTCCCTCCCCCCTTCACTCTCTGGAACAAGTCTTAAAGGTGTAAAACTTATTATTCAGCATAAACTGAACAAGACTGGGGATAAAAGCATCATATAGTCAACCCAACACACACACTGGGTGGACTATAAAACACACTCTGTAAATTAGGGGAAACAACCATAACTTCCTGAGAAATGTTCCCCCAAAGATACAGAAAAGAACAGGAATTCCTCTTCTTTATTATTACTGGAAGACCTCTTTGAAGACTGCAGATCAGATTCTGCAGTCTATGTATCTATAAGAGGGATAAGGTGGTGGATATGGTTGGGTTTGGATTGTTTAAATTATATTTTTTGTTTATTTTAGAATCTTAGAACAGCCCAGATGAAGGGATCTGAAAAGATCCTGTAGTCCAAGCTTTCATGGTGAAAGGAGCCTAGATGAGGTTATCTAGCACTCTGTCCAGTTCTGTCTTGAAAACCTTCAGTAATGGAGTTTCTGCTGTGTCCTTGGGGAGATTGTTTCAGTCACTGATAGTTTTCATTGTAAAAATTTCTCTTATGTCTGCATGAAACCTCTCCTAATGCAACTTTTAGCTGTTGTCCCTTGTCTTCTCTATATGGCTTCTTGTGAAGAGAGCCCCTGATCTCTTTGTGCCTGCCCTGGAACACTATGTGAGGTCTCCTCTGAATCCTCTCCAAGGAGACAAAGCCTAACTCCTTCAATCTTCTCACACAGGGGAGATTCTCAAATCATTTGATGGTGTTCATGGCTGTCCTTGGCACCTTTTCCAATCTCTCCATGTCTTCTTTCAACATTACTCCAGGTGGGGCCTGACAGCCACTGGGTAGAGTGGGATGATCACATCTCTGATCTCTGCTAGTGATACTTGTGTGGATGCAGCCCAGGATCCAGCTTACCTTTGGTGCTGCAGCACTGCCTTGCTGGCTCATGGTCACCTTGTTGTCTCTGTTGCCCTCAGGTCCCCTTCATCAGGGCTTCTCCCTGCCACACCACTGTGGCTTGTTCTGAGCTCTCTGATTGTTCCATTCCTGGTACAGGACAATGCTTGTCTTTGCATATTTTCCCAACGTTCTTGCTGCCCCACTCTTCCAGGCTCTCTGGCTCTCTGTGCTACATACAGGTGTTTCCCTTGTAGGTACACATGTCTACGTCATCACCTAGTTTAGTGTCATCAGCAAATGGGGTGAGGGTGCTTTCAATCCTATCATCCAGGTACCTTATGAAGATGTTCAATGTGTGGGCCCTGGTGTCAATCCCTGAGGGACCCCACTTGTGACAGACTGCTAGCACATTTTATTTAACAGCTTCTTAGTTCAGTTGAAAAACTTCAAATGATTAAGTTCTATTTCAGTTATTTAACAGATTATAGAGATGTGATGTTTCTGAATCTCCGGTTTGCATCTTGTATTTTTCTTTGAGACTATTTTGTTTGTGCTCTTAATACTGCAGCCCAATCTACTTCATAAGTAGCTGATCAGGCTGTATTGCTAATAAGGCATGTCCTGACTGTTTTTTAAACTGTGATGCCAAATTATTTTCAAATAATAAAGATTTTGTTAGAGTTTTGTTTTAACCTAACAAGCCTCTTGGGTATTCAGAGATTACTTCAACACAAAAAATTGAAGTAAATCTTAGTCCTAAGCAGGCAGCAGCATGGCTGACATTCCATGAGCCAAATAATGAGCAGAAAGTCAGTCACAAAGCCTTATTCAGCAAAGAAAGAGCTGTATGTGAGAGCGAAGGCAGAAGATAAAGAATAATCCCTAAAAGAGATGCTGGAAGACATGCCACTGTACTTAATGAAAACAGTTGGAAATCCAATTTTCAGCATGAAAGCAGGTTTCTTTTTCTGTTAGAATTATCAGGAAATTAAGAACACAGCACAGAATTAAAGCAGGACTTATGGGAACAATTAATAGAAATATAGATAAAATTGTTAATCTAACATCCATTTTGCACGGTTATTGAATCTAGCTGATTTGTGTAAAATTAACAGAGTAGGAAATAATTGATTTTTGTTTTTGTAAAGTGTAGTGGTATGCAGAATTTTTTAAAAAATATGTACATCTTGATTGTTCACTCAATAATTATATCATGTGCAATTTGTTCACCATAGTGTCTCTGTTCATTCCTGCTCAAAAGCTATCTGTAGTTCAGCTTAAAAAAGATTGCAGTGTGGCACTGCAACAGGATGCCAGATAAACTTATCCTGACATGTAGTAGAATCATAGAAATGTTTAGGTTGAAAAAGCCTTTTAGGATCATTCAGTCCCCACCAGTCACCCAGCACTGTTAAGTCCATCACCAAGCTGTGTCCCTAAGTGCCATATCTACATGTCTTTGAAATATATCCATTGATGGTGACCGCACCAACTACCCTGGGCAGCCTGTTTTATAGGGTTGTTTCCTTCTGGTGAGGAAATTTTTCCTGATGTCATCTAAGCCTCTCCTGGAACAACTTGAGGATATTTCCTCTTGTCCTGCCACTTGTTATTAGTGAGAAGAGACCAACCTTTACCTGGCTACAACCTCCTTTCAGGTTATTGTAGAGAACCATATGGTCCCCCCTGAACCTTCTTTTCTCCAGGCAAAACATCCCTAGCTCCTTCAGCTGCTCTGCTCCTCTTGTGCTCCAAATCCTTCCCCAGCTCCATTGCCCTTCTCTGGACACACTTCAGCCCCTCAGTCTGTTTCTTATAGTGCAGGGTCCAAACCTAAACCCTGGACCTGAGGTGCATCCTCAACAGTGCCCTGTATAGGGGGACAGTCACTTGTCTAGTCCTGTTGGCCACACTATTTCTGATACAGGCCAGGATGTCATTGGCCTTCTTGGCCACCTGGGCACACACTTGCTCATGTTCAGCTGCTGTTGACCAGCACTCCTGGTCCTTTTCCACTGGGCAGCTTTGCAGCCACTCTGCCCCCAGCCTGCGGTGGTGCTGCCGGGTTGTGACCCAAGGGCAGAGCCCAGCACTTTTCCATATTGAACCTCATACCATTGGCCTTGGCCCATAGATCCAGCCTGTCCAGATCCCTTTGCAGAGCCTTCCTACCCTCCACCAGATCAGCACTCCTGCCCAGCTTGGTGTCTTTTGCAAACTGAGGGTACCCTCAAATCTCTCATGCAGGTAATTGATAAAAATATTAGGAAGGACTGGCCCCAATACTTAAGACCTGGGGAACACCATTAGTCATCGGCCACCAACTGGATTTAATTCCATAGTATAATAATAATGTGATAGAAAAGTTATTTGAAAATGTGGTAGGAATTAGCACAGTTTTTCTTTGCTTGCTAATCATAGGTATTACTTCTCTTAACTTACTGAATAAAGTGACCACTCTAGAAAAGCTGAGAAATTGTATTTGCCAGTTGTGCAACAGAATAAGCTACGATTCTTTTAAATTTACAGGTGAGTTTTATGTACTAGTTTGAGTACAATTCTGTGGCTTTAATTTCTTTTTAAGTCTCCACATTTTTCCTGGGACTAGAATTATTTGAGGTAAGTGATTATTATATAGGAACACTAGGGGAAAATAAAAGCCTTTTCTAATGCAAGATATAATTACTGTTTAAAATTGAAGAAAAAGAGTGCTGAAATACCAGTTAGAAAACACTAATAGAAGTCAATTTGATGAATTTCCAACACCTTTTCTACATATATGGGAATTATGCTTGCTGCCCACTTTTTTCCAAATATGCTCAATGATACACAAAACTGATACATTGCTACAGAGATTTATTATTCTTAATTTGCCTGTAATATTTACTGAAATTAATAAATATTTCATAAAGTCTTAGATCATGACTTTGTTTATAGGACACTGCTCTACAAAAACCAAGAGAAGTTTTCAGGCTACCTACAGACTTGACTGCGTGTGATAATCGCCTTTGTGCCTCAATGCATTTCTCATCCTCCACGTGGGTTACCCTTTCTGATGGTACAGGAAGACTGTATTTAATTAAATCAGGCAAGCGTGGAAGCAGTGCATCTGAAAAGTGGGAGGTATGTCCTGCAATAAATAATATATTTAGAAGCTGTACATATATACCTATCAAAGTTATCTAATTGCATTAATAATGGTTTTTGTTATCCTGCTTGGACACAACAAATACAATTGTTACATTTGTACCTGAAGCTTGAGTCTCATGTTCTGTGGTTAATTCCTTTTTGTTTATGAAGATGAATCTGGTAAAATGTGCCTGCATTTTGTATCTGTTTTCTTTATTAGAGGGTAGTTTCCTAAGAAACCACAGATGTTTTAGTATTAACAGAAACATAGGTGTATATACTGAAGTGGAAGATTTCAACATGATGGATTAGCTCCTTTCTCTACATCTTTTGAGAGTTCAGTAAAGTAAATTGATCATCCTTTTTTTAGATGCTTGGTAATAAATACCATCTGGTTTTTATTCTGTGTGAGAATGCTGACACATAAATAAGTCACATTGAAGTTGTCAGTGAAACAAAAATACGAGATTTATATCTAAGGTTCTGTCATCATTTAAATTGACTTGTTGAGTATGTACAGCATGCAGTGGTTTAGAGTTGTTTAGAGTAGTATCACAATGCTGTAAATCCTCAAACTTTATCAGGTTTCAGTAACAACAGCTGGATTGAGTCTATACTCATTCAACTGCTGCAGCATGAATTCTTTGTAATTTATCCGTTCATTTGTTCTTTCATTGTCATGTGTTAATCTTCTAGCAAATAATGCTTTTCTTCTCTGTTGTTTGCATTAATTTTGTTTATACCTTCAGTTTTGTGCTGAATGAGTACTTTTGGAAAAAAGCTGGAATACATTGTTTTTAGATTTAAAACTTCCAGCTATAGGTACCAAATGTTTCATGCTGTAAGATATGGAGTCCTTCTGTATAAAATTAATGAAATAATTTTCATATTATAGAAATAATTTTAATGAATTTATGACATTTATAACTTTAAGTTCGTAACTAATAACATTTTATATTCACAATGATGTCTAATAGCCTTTCAGTATGACAGTAATAGTTATGTGTTCTGCCTACCTAATTCAAATATTGAAGGGACTTTTCCAAACCATGTACATAAATAAAAATTCAAGAACTTCTAATCCTAGCTTCTCCTGAACATGAATATTATTCTCCTTCATTTCATTATAGCTTTTTGTTTCTTACTTTATAGAGGAGGAAAATCGCATCTCTTGCAAAGCTAAATAATGGCACATTTGGGGACTGAACACTGGCAATGATGCTTTGGACTTTTATGTCTTCTTTTTTGCACATTTCAAGGTCTACAAAGATTTTCAGAATGTTAAAGTATCTAGAGAACTAGTGAGAGCCTTGGGGAAATGCTTGCATTTTCATCTTGAATGTGACTGCCCAGTTGATAGGCAGTGTTTATGGACCCTCTTGTTCTCATCAGTTGCTGTACCTCTGTTTATTGCAGTGCTAAAGAGCCACAACACAGTGCTAAACAGCCAGACAGGCTTGGGGATCTTTGTGCTTTGTTTATTGGGTTCTTATAATGATTGATCAATCTAAACAATAATGTTTAAAAACATTTCAGTACAGTAGCTTGATAACTACAGAAGGAGGAACCAGAAATGTTTGACATTTGTGGGTTCACGTTGGCAGAGAGATTTGTGGGAGACAAACTGTTGCTGATTTGACATTCACTGAAACCCTTCCCTGCTCTCTGTAAAAGAACAAGGTTTCCAGCTTTAACTGTCTGATTTTTATTATGTTTTTGTCTTCTAGATTGTGTTTAATGAAGAACTAGGAAGTCCATTTATTGTAGCACACAGTGTTTCATTTGTAAAATCTGATGCACATTCACTAGCTGTGCTGCTGCTTAGGGTAGAAAAAGATGAACTGGACACAAAAGGAAGTGGATTTCATGTTACTTTGGAATGGGTTACAATTGCAGAAGGAAAAGAGGGTAAGTGTTTCACATTTATATTACTCTAAGTAGTGTTTAAAAAAAATAAAGATCATGTTTTTATTCTTTGTCTTAGAAGATATTTTTCCACAGGTTCTGATATTTCTTTTCCATAGCCTAGATTTTACATAGGTAATTTTTTTTTTATATTTTGAGATCAAGTTATTTGTGATAGACCTAAATTTTGACAGACATTTGGAAAACAGGAAAAAGTAAAGTTTTGCGCTTGTGTCATTAAGATAATTAGAAAACAAGATAGCACTTTACTTGAATATTGTGAAATGCAATTTCTGTTTAGCTTGTAAAATCAAGGTAATACAGAACTATTTCTAACTAATGCTGTATTTTTTAAAATATTGTACAGCTGACTATGGGTCTTTGGTTATGGTTTTTTTGTGGGTTTGGTTTTTTTTTTGGTTTTTTTTGGGTTTTTTTTTGTTTTTTTTTTTTTTGTTTTTTTTTTTTTGTTTTTGTTTTGTTGTTGTTGTTGTTGGTTTTAGCTTCCAATTAATGATGTAGGGGATTGGAAGTAGTATGAGATAAATGTAAGACCTGTAGCATACAAAGTAAATACTGTATATTCTAGGTTTTCCTGCAGTAAGAGTGTGAAGTTATTCCAATAATTTTAGACCAATATATTGAAAAAATACTAGTTAGTGTATTAATACCTACTAATTAATATTTTATCCTAATAAAGTTTTGCAGATGATACTTTATATATTCAATATGACAATTTAATGCACATATATGAATATATATGTGCATTAAATATCATGACTTACGTGAAGGATACAAGACCCCATGTGTCACTGATTTAAAGATGTGTGGATTAAATTAATAGACATTCTTGGAATGACTGTGATATGGTCTTGCTCATTATGTTCCAAGAAATAAAATTGTAATACTGACAGACACAAGATCTTTAAGTAGTTGAAGTAAAGCATTGAAGCATACTGTGATGTTATTAGCCAAATTTTCTTCCATCTCCTACATACATAGTATGGATAACATAGCATGGAATAGAATAGTTCATTTGGAAGTGACCTACAAACTCTCATCTAGTCCAACTGCCTGACCAGTTAAAGCCTCTTGTTAAGAGCATTGTCCAAATGCCTTTTAAACACTGACAGATGGGGTTTTGACCATCTCTCAAGGAAGCCTGTTCCAGTGTTTAACCACCCTCTCAGGAAATAAATGCTTCCTAATGTCCAGTCTGAACCTCATCTGGTGCAGCTTTGAACCATTCCCGTATGTCCTGTTACTGGATACCAAGAAGAAGAGCTCAGCATTTCAATCTCCACTTCCTCTCTCTAGGAAGACCATAGACAGCAATGAGGTTGCCCCTCAGCCTCATTTTCTCCAAACTAGACAAGCCTGAAGTCCTCACCTAGTCTTGACAGGACATTCTTTCCAGACCTGTCACCAGCTGTGTTGCCCTCAGTGGCTTTAGTTGTTTCCTGCTGTTGAAACCTTGGATGATGGAAATATTTCTCAGAAAGCCACATGAGACTATCTGCCTTATGCTTTTGTGGCAAGCTCAACAGGAGAAAGAAACCTCTGAACATTACTGTCTATAACTTAGAAGAAAAACTAAATCAGTAACACTGTCAGTATAGAATTGAAGACTGTTACTCATGAGAGCACTAACACAGACTTTTATTATACATTTTAATACTGTACACTTTAATAAAAAAATTATTTTTTACATTGTATGTTTTATAACTTATGACAAATATTCTTGGAGTTGCTAAAAGTGGATTCAAAAATCTTTCAAAAACTCTAGCCAGTTATCCAGCATTTCCAGGGAACCAAATGTTTTGGGAATTTTTCCAGGGAAAAAATGTTTGAAATGACTGTTAGTAGAGATGCAAATAACAAAATTCACAGCAATCTTTAATTATAAAGAGAGAAATAAATTTTTATTTCATTTAAACAAATATCTCATTAATCAAACTGATGTATGAACCAGTCTCAAAGATAAAAGCTGTTTTGAGGAATTACAATACTCTACAATCTCTTTCATCAGTACTCAGTTGCTGTTGCTTGCCTTTCCTTGAAACTCTGTCTGTGAATGCAGTTTATGAAATCAGATTTTAGTAAAAGTAAGCAGTTAATCAACAAGCCATTTCTTAAATTATCAAAATCTGTGCTTCATCAAAGCAAAGCCTTAAAACATGGTTATGTCTCTTGACACCACAAATGCGAAATCTCTGCCCTGTTTGGCAGACTGAACAAAGGGATTGTACCTCTATTGCGTTACCAAAGAAGAAAAGAATGGAAGCATGAAAATAAATCAGAATGGGGGCAGTGGTTACCTCTTTTCATATCTTCTGTGGTACTTCAAAGGATTGTAACAAAGCTATATTCTTCCAAAGTTGGTTTTCTTTCGTTAACCAAACTTCTAGGAATGCTTGCTGTAAAAGTTTGAAATGAGGAACCACCATGCTGCCTTACGAGATTCAGAAAATGTGACATGCTTAGCTTTCTTCTGACCTTCTCTACAAGAAGAATATTATTTGTACAGAGGGTGTGCTGGGCTAGCTGTGATCAGCAAAGACCTCATAACAATAAAAGGCAGTCTTAGATTAATCCAGTATAACTCACTGGAAAACCATGGTACTGTGATTCAACAGGTGGGAATGCATAGTATTTTTAAATGTAATGTGTTCCTTAGATAATAATTTGTCTTCTAGAAATATGATTTTTTTAAAATTTTATTTTACAGGTGATCATAGATACGAAATCATTAAAAGGAGAGTTTTGCAAGGAAAATCAGTCCCCCATTATGCAGCAATAGAGCCAAGTGGGGATGGTCTAATGATTGTTTCCCACAAACCATTCACATTTATGCAGACTGAAAGTGACAAATTAGAAGAAAATGATGATGCAAAAGTATCAAATGAAAAGAAAGGTAAGACTTAGTCTGACAGGTTATGATAGGCTGCTCTCTTCTTTGACTTAGGACATATCTTGTTAGTTTAGCATTTGTTTGGAATAGCAGTGAATGTTTTAATATCTATCTTGTGGACAGATTGATTTTTGTTTGTTTGTTTGCTTTTACTTTTGGCAGTTGTATTGTGCACAAACCTATATTAGGTGCATTTTTTTGTATAGGAGACACTTAAAGAATTTTGTTGTCTTAAAGAAAAAGATATTTTGCAGACAGATGTGTAATAAGTTTTTGGTATTAGTTGGATTGCTAATGCCTAAATTTTGGCATCTGTCTGAAGTACTCAAATTAAGAAACCAGTCTTCCTAGATGGGAGGGGGCCATGGACTTCCCCAAACTCATCAGAAGCTCATCAGAAAGCTTTTTGATATGTAATTTATTCCTGCCTCTGTAAAATTTAAATAGTTATTTTGAAAAATCTTTTTAAAGAATGAGACTCTGTAAAAGATTCTATTTACTTGAGTGGGAAAGCCGTTCAGAAAATCTTCAACAAAATGTATTCATAACTTTTTTTCCTTGCAATCAAAACAAAACTAAGTATGTAAAAACTTATTAATAGAGTTGTTTATTTCTAAGTATCACTAAGCTCTGTAATTAATGTCTATGTTTATGTAATTACGTTGGATTATTTTACATTTGATTTCTGTTTCTGCATATGAGACATTGGTTAGTAAACAAATTCTAATAAATTCTATCTAAGGATAGTAGCACAATATTTGTCAATAGTGTGAAAATCTATTTGGAAAACAATACAAAAGGATCAAATTTCTGGAATGTGTTAATGTTAAACACTGTGGCAACTGTGATATTGTACATGTAATTTTATTAAGAATAGTCTGTACATATAAATCTTGAGGCAAAGGAGTTCTTCAGTGCACTGAGCACCATAATGCAGTTGCCTTTTGCTAACCCTAATGTAGGCTCTAGTTTTATTTGCACAGTTATATAAAATTGCAGGTGTAATGGACTTTTAATCTCAGATACAGTTTGTGTCAGTGTTCACAGTTTTGAAGTCTGTCATGTCTCAGTTTCTGGGGAAGTATAATTAGAGCGCCTGTGACTGATCCATTGCAACCAGGGCAGTTGGTGTTGCAAAGGGCAACAGTGCAGGAGTCCTTCGAGAGTCACAGTTGCTGGTATGGGGCTTTGATCAGTGGAGTCTTGGGTTTGGTTGTGACAATTTGAGAGCTTTCAGGGGAACCCATACTTTACGTTTTCTCAAAATAAAAAGGTAACTTGTACAAGATTGCTCTTTAGAAAATATATTCACCTGTATTTATATTTTCTGTGCATTACCCACTTATGCTGTCATAGCCTTCCTTTTGTATAAAATTTTCTCTTAAAAGACCATTTCTTCTAGCAGTTTAGTAATCAGACAGCTTCTAAACACAGTAATAAAAGTCGATCACTACCTCTGGGCAAGCAGTTCTATTTCATCTCCATTAGCTGAGGCAGATTAAGACTACTTAGTCCTATAATTTCTATTGAGTAGTCAGCGTAGCTTCTGGCAAAATATGTAAGTAAAACTGTTCACATCTCTGAATGATATATACTTCTAGCATGCAGTAGCTTGTCACAGAATCACTAAATTGGAAGACACCTTCAAGATCATCAAGTACAACCCAGCCCTAACATCTCAACTAAACCATGGCACCAAGTGCATGCCGCATCCAGTCTTTTTTTAAACACATCCAGGGATGGCAACTCCACCACCTCCCTGGGCAGACCTTTCCAGTACTTACTGTATGCCTCTTTCCATAATAAACATTTTCCTAATATCCAACCTGTATTTCCATTAGCACAGCTTAAGACTGTGTCCTCTGGTTCTGTCAGTTTCTGCCTGGAGAAAGAGACCAAACCCCACCTGACCACAGCCACCTTTCAGGGAATTGTAGAGAGTGATAAGGTCACCTCTGAGTCTCCTTTTCTCCAGGCTAAACACCCCCAGGCAAAGGGCAACAGTGCAGGAGTCCTTCGAGAGTCACAGTTGCTGGTATGGGGCTTTGATCAGTGGAGTCTTGGGTTTGGTTGTGACAATTTGAGAGCTTTCAAGGGGAACCCATACTTTACGTTTTCTCAAAATAAAAAGGTAACTTGTACAAGATTGCTCTTTAGAAAATATATTCACCTGTATTTATATTTTCTGTGCATTACCCACTTATGCTGTCATAGCCTTCCTTTTGTATAAAATTTTCTCTTAAAAGACCATTTCTTCTAGCAGTTTAGTAATCAGACAGCTTCTAAACACAGTAATAAAAGTCGATCACTACCTCTGGGCAAGCAGTTCTATTTCATCTCCATTAGCTGAGGCAGATTAAGACTACTTAGTCCTATAATTTCTATTGAGTAGTCAGCGTAGCTTCTGGCAAAATATGTAAGTAAAACTGTTCACATCTCTGAATGATATATACTTCTAGCATGCAGTAGCTTGTCACAGAATCACTAAATTGGAAGACACCTTCAAGATCATCAAGTACAACCCAGCCCTAACATCTCAACTAAACCATGGCACCAAGTGCATGCCGCATCCAGTCTTTTTTTAAACACATCCAGGGATGGCAACTCCACCACCTCCCTGGGCAGACCTTTCCAGTACTTACTGTATGCCTCTTTCCATAATAAACATTTTCCTAATATCCAACCTGTATTTCCATTAGCATTTTTATTTCCACAGCTTAAGACTGTGTCCTCAGGTTCTGTCAGTTTCTGCCTGGAGAAAGAGACCAAACCCCACCTGACCACAGCCACCTTTCAGGGAATTGTAGAGAGTGATAAGGTCACCTCTGAGTCTCCTTTTCTCCAGGCTAAACACCCCCAGCTCCCTCAGTGGTTCCTCACAGGGATTGTGTTCCAAGCCCCTCACCAGCCTCATTGCCTCCTCTGGATGCACTCAAGTGTCTCAGTATACTGCACCTGATGTCTCCTCAACCAAATTATTAATCATTAATGTTTCATTGTATTTAAGTACATTTTGCATTCCAATTTCATAAGGCTACAGTAAACTTTGGGGTAATAATTAATGTCCTTTGTGTAACTGTCAGCATATGTGAGTATAGACATGAATATAAATTACTTTCCAAATGAGGGGCACAAACATGAATTTGATTACGGAAAAGGTGTTTCTCTATTTTATGTTCAGAATATATTTTGTGTAAATTGTTCAGAGTAAAAGTTACTTCCACTTTTTCAAAAGCACACTTTCAGAAAATTCCATGTGTCTCAGCACTGAATGCTGTGGAATCCAGTAATCCTTGTAACCTAGTTTGTGTTTTGCTGCATGTTTCCAATTGTAGACCCTCTCTACTCCTGGCAGCAGACAGAAGACGATGTGACTGTAACAGTTCGCCTGCCTCAAGACATCACAAGAGATGACATAAAAATATGTTTTTCCCCTGATAATATATGTGTTACACTAAAAGACCAGCCTCCTTTGATGGAAGGAAAGCTCTATTCATCTGTGGACCACGAAAGCTGTACATGGATAATTAGAGAGGACAAAAGGTATTCTATAAATGTTTTAGGTTTTTATTGATAGGAACTGATTTTAAAGCATATGCCATATCTGACTTCTGGCCCTTCTGGGATGGTCTCATTTAATGCTACACCCTATGTCCCTTCTTGCAAGAATGTCTCCTCTCCTGAAAGCACTTCACTGGCTTTTGCTGTCTCAGTAATGTTTCTTTATGTAATTGTGAAAGTAATCCCTTTTTTTGCAGTTATTTTCCAGGGAAAAAACCCACCCAGTATCAAAATGGTAAACAAAGATTTGTAAGAAGAGTAAACTTAATTGGTTCAACAGTAATTTTTTTCACTATGTTTCAGGATTGATTAGTCTGAATGTACCTTGTTATATGTGTTAGTTTCTCTTCTGTTTTCCACAAACAAGCATTTTAGTAATATTACAACAAAATTCTTTAGGTTTGACTTATAAATTCCTTAATATATTTTCCCAAAAAGTTATATATTATGTGCATTATAGAAAATTAATCTGAGTGAACTTAAAATGCTGTAGACCTCAAACAGAAATTTTCCTGCTTTTATTTGAAAAGTTACTTTTATGTGCTTTTCTCATTCTGAAATAAAAATATAAAAGAATGGAGAGGGTGCAAAAAAATAATTCAGAGCTCCCTAAAACATAATCAGGTTTTTCTTTGTGCATTGTCTGGTTTTCATACTCTGCCTGAAATGAGCCATGTATTCACTCACCCACGCTGGTCTGGTTATCTCAGAGATATTCACACTCTTTAATGAACTCAGGAAGAAACATGTACACCACCAGGTGATCCACTCAACAGCTCACAGCTGTTTATCTAAAACAAAAGCTACCCTTCGAGTTGTGATAAGGTTGGCTTTTTGCAGTTTCTGAAAGGTTAACTGTAAAGGACAGTGATTCTCAAAAAAAAAAAAAATTAGAGGGACTAATATTTTTATATAGGTTATACTGTTACTGTATATTAAAATTTGACTGTGATTGAAATGTGTGGGTTGTTTTTTTTAGGTGTCTTCCTGAAAAATAACTCTGAATAACTTGATTTTTTATAAGCTGAATAACTTGATTTTTTTATTACTCATTCCAGTGAGTGTTACTGCATGAATATCAGGCTTTTACTTTAATGAGAAAGGGTAATTCCGTATTTCAATGTAATAAGTTGCACTCAGTTCTTAATGTTCGTACTGCAGCACTGATATAAATCTTTTGACTGAAAGTCAAAAACTTGCTCCAAATGTCTTCTGTAGAAGTATGCTGTTCCTAGTACCAGTGTAATTGCTTCAGAGTTCACTAAATAGTTGCTGCTGTGGTGCAGTAATGAGTAACTTAGCGGGTTTTCTCTCAGGAGCACTACAGCTGTCATTGCTGCAGAACCTGTAAGTGTATCTAAAAAGTGAGTATGATAAAATTGACTTCAGTTTTACCATTATATCTATGTGCTTTTCCAACACAGTATTTAAATGGAATTACCATGTGTCTTATTTTTCATTTACTTAATTAGTTATTCCAAATAGTTTAGTGATTATATTCGGTTCTCTTTGTTGTTGTTGGGTTTTTTTTTGCTTGTTATGGAAATCTTATATCTTCTGGGATACTGTTGTAGGTAGACAGTATAGATAATTAGTTGATGTATTATTTCTGAGGTCTATAAAATAGGAATCTTTTTGTCCCAGATGTTATTTAGAGGTAGGGCACACTTAAGTAGCCCTAAGAACTACTGCTTATGTTTCAAATACACTTCTGTAGTAAAACTCTGACAGTCTTTGAATAGATTGCTGTACAAGTGATTTCCTGCCATATTTTAAATATTTTAATGAGACTGCTTCAGGATAAACTACACTTACATTGAAAACCCTGAGGTTTGTGTATTAGAAATGACATCCTTGGTCTGGTTTTCCTTAGAATATTTTTTATTACAATAGTTTATTTTATAATTTGAATGCTAATGGTTTCTGTTACATGATTTTCCTTATTAATTCAGTTTGAAGAGAAGTGCTCTTATGTACATTTAGAGCTTTTTGACTAATCTGACAAATGGATGTAGTGTTTTCACGTGCTGCTCTTTGTCTTTTCTTTGCATTTTAGTTTGGAAATCTCTCTGATTAAGAAAAATGAGGGATGCCGGTGGGCAGAGCTAATCATTGGTGACACAAGAGGGGAATTCATTATGGACCCTTCCCAATGCTCTGAAATTGCTGAAAGCCTGATGCATCTTACTTCTGAAGTAATGGTAAAGAGTCAAGAATCAAAGACTTAAAATTCTTGTACTTTTGCATGTTGTCTTTTCTTGTTATCCTAATTTGCGCTGCACTGACCCAGCTCATCAGTTCTTTTGCTATTTATTAATTTTCAATTGAAACTGTAACAAACTACTGGCACTAGAGTTGTGAATGTACTTTGAACAGCAAAATCATCTTCAAGGGGGACTGAATTTAACTTGTATGATGGTGTCTGTGCATGAAACAGAAGCCTGATTTAACACTGAAAATAAACTTTGTTCCCACCATTTAGGGTGTGCCAGTTTGTTTTAAAGCAATCAATTAAATGATATTGAAAGATGTCCATTTCTTGTTTATCAATAGGTTAGCAAAACTTTTTTATTGTCTTGCTAGGGATACTGTACTTGACCTACAGAGTGTAAATGACATGTTTAAAAGGAAAATTTGGGAAACTATAAACATGGCTCATGAACTTTCTGGCGTTTTTGTTATACAGGAAGTCTACTTAAAGTAAAATGTAATTTTTAGCTGATATTCACTTGATACTTTTTAATTAGAAAATGGCATCTCATCTGAAACTTGTGAGTTGTGCCTCCCTGTGCTTTTTATATACTAGGTATGGATTATTACTTTGTTTTTAGTAAGTCTGAAAAGTGTTATTAAAATAAATTCTATGTAGTACTCCAGATTGACTTCTCTCTACCTCAGTATTTGTGAGCAAGATATTGTAGTATATCTTTTGACCATAGATTTTTTTTGAACTTTAAATTTCTTTTCTTGTGTACTTCCTACTGAGCTTAAAGTGATGATTTTTTAATCATAAGTTTTAATTAATTTAAAAGAGATTTTAATAAATTAAAATTAATAGCAAAACTAAAATGTGTCATGTATTTAGAGCTGCTTATAAAATTAATTAATATATTTTTAATTGCATTACTGATGGCAAGATGAAACAAGCTTACCCTGATGTACATTTACTAAATGTGCATATGTTTTCAGGATTGTATGCTTTTGCTACTTAGAGAATTATTTGGAATAATTTGGAATTTATCATCCATGTTTTAGTGGCTTATGTACCTTTCCTCAAACTGAAGTTGATTTTATTGTACCTATCACTTCTGCTGTCCTCCATGGCAGAAAGTGTTTTATTAATTTTGAGTAAGTACATAATAGCTTAATCTTTCAGTATGTATGGATATGCAAATAATTCTTCATGTTCAATTGTTCTTTGTTTTTTAAGTTATAAAAAGGATTATTCTTTTTTTTTTTCAGTGGTTTGGATTTTCAGTGTAGTTCATTCTTTTTTTTCAGAATCCAAACCCTGAAAAGGAAAAGCCACCTTGTAATGCTCAAGAGTTAGAAGAATGTGATGCTTTTCTTGAAGATGGTGCAAGCTTGTGCAGATTTGATGGTGATACCTTGAAAATCACTCATATAGTAAGTACTGTACATTATTATAGAAATACTTTAAAACTTTTTTTTTTTAATTGGAAATTGATCTCTATTATGGTAAGTACTGTACATTATTATAGAAATACTTTAAAACTTTTTTTTTATTGGAAATTGATCTCTATTATCAGTACAAAAATTCAGCCTGTTCTATGAGAACTTGTAGTTTTGTCCTTGTTAGAGTATGTAGAAATATGAGTATTTCAATATATTTTTCAGCATACAGGAATATATTTTCACTTTGATTTAGTTTTTCTTTCAAGTTGTTTGGGGTTTCTTGTTAGTAATTATGGGGCCTTTCCCTTCAGAAATGGGGCTGCTACAGCTTTTTACCCACAACTCCTAACAAACATTTTTATTGAAGGGTGTGCTAATCTGAAATATAGTAGTTACTTGATTGCAAGTAAATTAAAAAATGATGGCATTTCATAATTTTAGTATTCTAACTAATCCTTGTTTCAGTGCCTGCCAGCTTCTGCCCGAGAGGGACAGTATTTCCTTCCCTGTTAGCCCTGCAGAAAGCCAGATGTGATTACTTAGAGAGTCTTTTCCTGACATGAGAAGTTGTAGGTTAGGATCTGTCCTAGAAAACCATTTCTGCACAAAACACATTCCCATTTGCTTATGTAGTGGACATAATGTTTCTCTGAATATTACTCCAACAAACTTAATTGCATCTCCTTGAAATGTGTAAGGCACCTGTGGTGTATTGAACTGTTGATCAGTGGAATGCAGCATAATGTATTCAAACATTTTGTCAAGTAACAAACATAAAACTGTTGATCATCTAAGCTTGGCAGTATGTGTAACAGAATCTGCTGTTTGTGCTTTGAATCAATATTTTGTATTTGTTTTGTTTTCAGATTAATCTTGGAAGCAACCAGTATCTTTTCTCAGTTGTTGTGAATCCCAAAGAAATGCCATGCTTCTGCCTGAGGCATGATGTTGATGCTCTTCTCTGGCAGCCTCACTCTGACCAACCAGAGAATATGTGGGAACACATTGCAACTTTTAATGCTTTAGGTAAGAAATTAACTTCTGTGTCATGCACCTCTGAGAATTCTCTGTGTGAATACTGCTGGTATGGCTTATGTTGATGTTTCACTTACTTAAATCTGAATTGAAAGTTATTATAATTCTGTTGATAGCAGCATAGTAGCTTGTTGCATATAGGTAAAACCTTATAGAAGAGAGCCTTGTAAGACATGGCTTAGGCCTTGCTGTTCTGGCTAAGCTAGCCTGTTAAGTTCCCATGAGAAAAGAATCATAAAAATGAGAATCAGTTTGCATAACAATCTATTTTTGTAAGAAAATAGTTTGCACCTGTGAAAACAAGAAGTCTATCCCATGAGAATCCATGAAGGAAATTTGCAAAGTGTCTAGAAAGAGGGAGGTTTGATGATGTACACTGTCCATTTACCGAGCAGTGAAGTGAGTTTCAGTGGGTTGTTAACCAATTAGAGGTAAACATGGTGCCTTCTGATACCATGCAAAAATGAGTTGTGTGCAATAAAAATTCAGCTATTAGGCACAAAGAAAGAAGTGTCTCATCTCATTTCTATCTCTAACACAAGGTCAACAGCGACAGTAGCCTAATTTTAGAAATAAGAGAACATAGAAATGAAATGTTTATGCCCTGGGAGAAAGACAAGCCTTTTCAGACCATGTATAGGATGTAAGCACGGAACTGCATAGTAAAAAAGAGAGTTCCTTGGATAAGTGACCTTGAATTAGAGACTGAAAAGCATAATCACCACCTTGACATTGACACAGACATCATCAGGGCAATAGCTGCAGTTAATTGATTATGTGTCTAAGTGTGTGT
The DNA here is from genome assembly GCF_017590135.1 of Pyrgilauda ruficollis. Classification (NCBI taxonomy): domain Eukaryota; kingdom Metazoa; phylum Chordata; class Aves; order Passeriformes; family Passeridae; genus Pyrgilauda; species Pyrgilauda ruficollis. Next base: position 12,355,451 of record NW_024523822.1, on the reverse strand, counting down.
AATCTTATGGTAAGGTGTGTTAATAAGTGACCTTTAGATTTTTCCTGTCTTGTTGACCCATGTGATAACCATTGGCTTGCATTTTTCAATGGAAGTGAAGCAAATAACCTTGCAGAAAGATGGTGGATCACTTTGCAGAATTACATCTCAATTCTCCATACGGAAGTGTGAAAGGAAATCAGTCTGAATTGAGTCAATTTGATATCAGAGTCCTGTTATGAAAGTGGAAAGGGGAGGATTTTTTCCTTCTGAGTGAATATTAACAGAAATTATGCTGTGTTTAAAAGTAACTTGTTTTTTTTTTTTTTTTTTAGTGAGTTTTAAACTGAAGACAAGTTTTAAGTGTCTGTTCAAGATTAGATAGGCTCAGAAATCTTAATTTTTAAATGTAATTACACTCTGGGAGGTGAGGAGAGAGAAGAGATTTATTCTTCTTAGACCACTAATATTGGGCCAAGTTTGCCCATATGGACCATGTCTGTGGTCTTATGATCCTGCTGAGGAAATGAAAGACCTTGTGAGGCAGAAAGGAGCCAGATGTGGGAAGAGTATCTTGCTGTACATATGTATCCAAAACACCAGTTAACATGAGGTACACGGGAATTGTATATTGGTATTAAACTGGTTAATGCATCCCTTCAGAAAGTACTGGCTTATGTAATAAGAGTAGTTTGGTGGTTTGGGGTTTTTTTTTGTTAAGGTTGGGTTTTTTTGATTGGTTGTTGTTCTTGTCTGTTACAAATTGCATATTATTAAGTTTAGCTTAGGTTTTTATCAGCCAGTTGAAGTTCTGTTGAAACCCATACATTACTTATCCCTTGTACTTGGTTTTGGGCTATACAGGTTATGTCCAAGCATCAAAGCAAGACAAGAAGTTCATGGCTTGTGCTCCAGATTACTCCTACGCTGCTCTTTGTGAATGCTTGCGAAGAGTTTTCATCTATCGCCAGCCGACTCCTCTGGCCACAGTTCTCTACAACAGGAAGGAAGGAAGACAAGTAGGACAGGTTGCTAAGCAGCTGGTAGCAACCCTGGAAGCCAGTGATCCTATCTTAGGCTTTCAAGCTACTAGTGAGAGATTATTTGTTCTCACAACAAAAACCTTGTTTTTAATAAAGGTGAACTCTGGAAATTGATTATTCAGTGTGCTCTGCTGTAGTTTGTGTTAACAATTTGTTATAGAAGTGAATAGGTTGACAATCTGACAAGTTCAGTACAATTTGCTGAAAATCAAAAAGGGGATGTTTTACAGGAGAATCAAATTTCTTTGTTAGAATTCTTCTGTAAAAAAGTGAGTTTTTTGACTTTGCTGCCATGGAAGTAAACTTTTTCAGAGCTATGGCAAAAGGTCTTCTGCATTAACATCTTTGTCAAAGTAATTGTCAGATGCTGCTATTGCATAGGTGAATAGATTTATGCATTGCTTTTTCCAAGTGACTTTATTTGCTATACTTCTGAGTTTTTTGAATTCACTGCTGTTTTTAAATGCCACTGTTTACCTATGAAAAAAGTAGTCAGATAAAGAGTTACAAGCATATGACATGCCAAGTAGATTGTATCATAAAGAAAAAAATCTCCAGTTCAAATATGGTTGACCAAAAAACTGATTTCACATTTTGATATTCAGTAGTTTTGAGTGAAATGTGAGTGAAATGAACAGGGTATTATGTTTCTTATACAGGTAATAAAATGGAGCAATTTTACTGTATGTGCACATTTTAAATTATTGGTTTGGGACTTGTTTATACTTGCAGTAAAGTCTGTTCACATTTCTAGAATACGTTTTAGTAGCTTTTTCAAAAAGCAGAGTAAGGGTCAATGTATAGCTAGCAATTATACATCGAGTGCTGTTAGTTAAGGTCTTGTCATACTCTCAGTTGTGCCATTTTCATTTGACTTTATACTTCATTTCCAGTGACTCATTTACAATGAGAAAATGGCTGACAGAAAAAGTTCTGGTATTGTAACCTGGATGGGACACTCAGAGGTGCTGCTTCTGCCTCAGATGCCACTGAAAATGCTGCATTGTCAATTAACTGTTCTGTCTGTGATGCCTAAGTCAAAATGTGGTATGTTTGCAATGTAAGAGCACTCAGGCCAATGAGGATGCTTTGGTTTAACAGACTGCTATGGTTAATTGAGTTGAATAGTTCTAGCTGAAGATTTCTGTTTATTATTTTCAATTGGCATTGTCAATACATTTAAACCAAAGAGTCAGGTGTGACAGCCTCACGCTGGGCTGGGCTTTTTTCATAGTTGGCTTACAAATCCTTAACAAAGAATGCCTAATATATTGTGTACTGACAGGAGAGCTGCTGTCATCTGTGGTACCAAAGTACTGAAGACCCAAATACAGGCAGCCTTTTAGTTTGCATCTCCCTGCCAATGTTATTTCAGAACTCTGTAAGAATCTATTGAGAGAAGAGTAAGTGTTTCTTTAGTTGTGATTGTTTTGACTCTCCTGTAAATTCTCCAGATTGTATCAGTGAACTGATTAACAAGAGGGAGGCAAGCAGCTGTGGCTTGCAAAAACCATCCAAATGCAGAAGCTTTTCAAGGAACCCGATTTTCCTTCTCCTCACAGCAAGATTATATTGTACATCCAATATTGAAAAGCTTTACTTTTAGTTGGGTAAGTTAAAACAGACTGGATTTGAAAAGCTCTTTTCATTCTGTCCTTCTGAAACTGTCTTGAAAATGCTTTTTGGAAAGGCTCAGTGAATGTATTACCATTGCATGACTCTTTTGCATCTAAATTTTATTTGCTATCCAGTAATGTCAATCAATGTGGTAGGATTCTTGCAGAGGTCCTATAGAAAAAAAATGTGCAGCTTATTACTTTGCAGAATAAGGTAGGTGCTTTTAGATGTATATGGATATTACTTAGTAACCTGAGGTTTAATCTTTGGGGACACAGAATTAAGAACATGATATTTGGGAAATAGAGGAATGAAAAAGTAAAGGAATCATAGTCAACATGCCTTTGCCACCTCTGGTCTACTGCAGGCAGCTTCAGTATAGATGAGAATTTCAGCTGTTCTTTGTCAAATTCTTCTTGCTGTGAGTTACAAGTCTGGAAACATGCTCTGCCGTCTCCTGCAACAGAGGAAGCAAAGTCAAGTAAAATGCTTACCTCTTCAGTGGTATTACAATATGCAATGACTAGAACTCACATTCCAAATGCACGTCTGTTTCAAGGGAGTTCTTTGCATCTGGAAATAACACAGGGAAAAGGTTCATCCCTTTTCCATGTTACTCATCCGTTTGTAATCATGGTTCCCAGGACCGATCTATCAAGTAGTCTCTCTTATTTTGCTTCTGTTTGTTATTTAAATTATTTTTTACCTTGAGGAACCTGGAGTGCTGTTGCACAGCAAGCTGCTAAGCACCTGAGGCAGGGCGATCCCAAGCACAAAAGCAGGCTGGGCCAAGAATAGATTGAGAGCAGCCCTGGAGAGAAGGACTTTGGATGCTGCTGGATGAGAGGATGGACATGGCCCAGCAATGTGCACTTGCAGCCCAGAATCCCAAACATGTCCTGGGCTGCATCATGCGAAGCACGGCCTGTATGTCCAGAGAGGTGATTCTGCCCCTCTGCTCTGCTCTGGTGAGACCCCCCCGGAGAAATTCATCCAGCTCTGAGGACCCCAACGTAACAGAGACATTAACGGGTTGGAGCAAGTCCAGAGGAGGGACACGAAGGTCATCAGAGAGCTGGAGAGTCTTGTCTATGACAACAGGCTGGGAGAATTGGAGTTGTTCAGCCTGGAAAAGAGAAGTCTTTGGAAGACCTTGGAGCAGCCTCCTCTTACATAAAGGGGGTCTGCAAGAATGTTGGAGAGGAGTTTTGGACAAGGGCATGGTAGGACAAGGGATAATGGCTTTAAACTGAAATTGAGTAGCCTTAGATTAGATACTGGAGGAAATTTTGTACTGTGTGAGTGCTGAGGCACTGGACAAAGTTGCCCAGAGAAGCTGTGAATGCCCTATCCCTTGAAGTTCAGCACCAGACTGGATGGGACTTTGAGCAACTTGGTCTAGTGTGAGGTGTCCCTACCCATGGCAGTGGGGTTGGAACTAGATGAGCTTTAAGGTCCCTTTTCCAGCCATTCTATAATTAAATTGCTGCAAGCCACCAGGAGACACTCCCTATCAGCATTCCTTTTGTGTTCAATTACTACTAAGGCTCGTTTCTTCAGCATATCCTAAATAGGCTTATACCAAGTATAAAATGTGGATATTTTAAAGAGATAGTTTTCTGACAACCATGCTTCAATTTTTCTAGGATTTTGTTTCTTGAAATCTTACTTTTTCAGACAGTTCTGTCTTCCTGAGAGGTCCCAATCACAATCTGTTGACAGAATTTCTGAGAAAATATTTGATTATTACCAAGGCTTGCTTGGCTGTTACTGCATTATTTGATTTCAGTATTCTTTTTCAGTGCTTTCCTTGACTGCATGTTAGGAATGCATAATGTATTCTTCCACAGGTTGAAATAAATAGAAGAAATTTTAAAATTTTTTAATTATTTTAAAGGATTTATATTAATTTCAAATGTGTAGTCTTCCTATGCTGCTGAAATAAAATAGAAAATAGAAATAAGAAATTCCTTAAAATAAAACTTGTGTTAGGAAGTTTTCTGCTAGGGCAAAGTTCTAGCAGGTGTCTGCTCTGCAGGGCCAGAGCTCTTGCCAAGATGTGCACTATTGTACTCCTTGTTTATCTCTGTGAAATCCCCTGTACAGCCTTGCTAATGTTCCATTTCTGGCAACACACAAATTTACAGAGGTAGATACTGGAGAGGGCTGATAAGTATTCAGGTGTATTCTTGTGTTAAAGTGTACACTGTGCCTCTGATCCTCTGTCTTTTTTATGTACAAAATCCAGATGATTTGGACAAACCTTTCTAGATGCAAGAAAGAGATCTGTCCTACCTCTCCCCCTACCTCAACATGAGTGCTTTTTTTCAGGAAAGTGAAGGAAAATAGGAGTGATTTGGTCTATATGTCTGTCCTTTGTCAAATAGTGGCTCTTTTTTAATGAAACAACAAGGTCCTATGAGAGTAACAAGTAAGGTTAAAGCTTATATTTTATTTCAGTTTTATGTGCTTTGTTTCAATAATGAGCTGCTAGAACTTTTTCATTTCCTTGCCTTCTGTCAATTTATGTTTTCTGTTCTCATTATGCAGATTAGATGAACTTGAAGCCTGCAGTCAATCATATATTAGCCATATAATAAAAATTTTGGTTTAAAATTCTGTGTCGTCAGTCCTATGTGCCATTTGTAACATATTTCTGGAAATCTGGTGGGATTTGTTTCCCCTCCTCCCTATGCAAATACATGTTAATACATTTGTGCTATGGATAAAAGTCAGCAAGGTCTAAAGATAACTTGACATCTTCGACATAGAAGAGCCAAGCATCAAGCAAGCCTTTTCATCAAGACTATTGCAATCATTTCAAACTGAAGGTGTAGTCCCTTTTTCTTGGAGAAGTGTTGGAGTAATAGTTTTTCCTTTATAAAAGGTTTAAGGTCCTTCTGAAAAACTTCCTTTACACAAAGATCTCTGTCATAAAGTGGTAACTGGATATCAATTAAAATAGATCTAATGAACAGTTTCAGATGCAAACCTGGAAAATATTTGTCATAGTCTTTGCCAATCTAATGCTCTATGCAAAATATCCTTTTTAAACCATTCCAGTGCATTTTTGCAATCTAATGTCAGTTGCAAGAAATTCTCAAGAAAAAAGACAGGAAAACAAATTTTAAAAAATTAATCATTTTAGAACATAACTTTTATTATGCTTTGACGAATATACTCTTTCTAATAGTGTATGTCAATAATATATTTCTTAATGTATTAGTTGCATTCTGAATGTGCAGGACTTGTGTGTGTGTGTGTACATTTGTATTTTCATCTGTAAATGCACACACCTGTATGAGTTCATAATGCCTTAAGGTACTGGGGCGGTGAGGAGGCTTTTGGAGAGGAGAATCTTCTGGCTACTGACAGCAAAGTTTGGATTCTTTATTAACATGAGTCTGCCATACATGTGTTGTAATGTCATGATAACTGCTTCACGTGAAAACATCAGTCATGAATCCTCTGGTGGTTCCCTCTGCTGAGGATTAAATATGAGATATTTCAGTACTTCATTTTGCCCAAACTTAAACAGCTCAGAGGCCAAATATTGAGTAGATGCCTCAAGTTGACAGAATTGATGCAGATGTGGTAAGCATTTCTTTTTATCAAAGTAAGTGATGTTTAGAGGGAAAAGAAATAAGACACTGAATACTAATTCAGTCACTTTCAGCACTGAAATTATAGCTGATTGGCCTTTAATGATTTTTCTCTGTGAAGTTACTCATTCTTTCTGTTGCATGTGTCCCCTGTATTAAATGTAGAGTAACTTATGGTAAATTAAGGTTGAGCAATTTGTGGGAATTTTCTGAATAACTGAATTACGTTTGCATATGCGGTATCTAAAATATGAGCGTGAGGTACAAGATGGATGTACCTAGTCACGAAGAGACCAGGGACTCAGGCTCTTGATTTGATCAAGGGTTGGTGACCATCTGAGCAGAAATAAAAATTGATGCTTTAAAGACATTTTCATGAGTTGCAATTTCAGATTCTAAAAAGAGTAAAAATATGAGAATCATTATAGAATCCTAGAACGGTTTGGGTTAGAAAGGGCCTTGATGATCACCTAGTTACAACACTCCTGCCATGAGCAGGGGCACCTTTCACTAGACCAGGTTGCACAGAGCTCTATCCAACCTGCCTTGAACAATTCCAGGGATGGAACATCCACAGCTTCTCTGGGCAATCTGTTCCAGCGCCTCACCATCCTCAGAGTAAAGAATTTCTTCTTAATATCTAATCTAAACCTGCCTCTTTCAGTTTAATATCCTTGTCCTAGTCACTGCACGTCCTTGTCCAAAGTGCCTCTCCAGCTCTCTCATAGGCTTCCTTTAGGTACTGGAAGGTGTTTAAGGTCTCCCTGGAGCCATCTCTTCTCTGGGCTGAACACTCTCTGCCTGTCTGCACAGGAGAATAAGCTTGCTTAGGCAAGATAAAACATACAAGGTTCCCTTTTAATATGCAATACTCTATTCAAAGCAGCTGGATCAGTCAGAAAGAGAACTTGTTTGTTACCAAGACCTCCTCTGTTGTCATTTTCTTTGCATGTGGCAAGGGTAAGTCATCAGTAAAACTGCCTGGATGCTGGTGTGATTGGAGTCACTCTTTTTGTCCTTTTACTTACCTGGTGTAGCTCCAGGTGGTTGCTGCTGTCTGAAAAATTCAGTTAATAGTCCTATATGTATATAATTATAGTTACATAAAATATAGTTAATAATTATAAGCTGTAAGAATTGGCAGGTGTTAGCAACACAGTTCTGAGCCTCTTTGCATCCAATATGATATCTGATAAAATCTACCTTAAAAAAATAAAAAAAGAAGACAAAAAAACCCCCAAACAAAGAAAAATAACCCAGATAAAAAAGCCCAAACAAACAAAGAAACACCAAAAAACCCAAAAATACCTAAAACTCAGACTGCTTTAAATTTTCACTTTTTTTTTTTTTTTTTTGGGGGGGGGGGGGGGGAGAAGTACACCAATAATGTTTTTCTTTCTGCTCTTAGAAACGTTTTCCTGTGCTATAAAGAAAGATGCAATATCCTCAAAGTTTAAGCCTCATGTTTCTTAATGCCATGGGGACAGCAGGGTATCTGTCACTGATTCAGTTGGGTTTCAGGGACAAATCTGTGTGCAACATGGTTAGACAGCCAGGTGTTCCCTTAGGAAGTGGGGAAAAGTGAAGTCAGGTTATTTTAATAGGTTCACTGTGTCTGTTTGCATGGCTGCACTCTCTGAGGTCCATATAATTCAATGTACTGGGAGGTTCATGTGCTCAAACAGGGAGCTGTGAGCACATTTCACTGTGTGAACCCGTCTGATGTATCTACACAGTCTGGTGCTCTTACTCAGTTACCTGCCATCTCAAATTATTTTCCATTGTCTGTTTTCTGTTTTTTAACAGAAATAAGTTGCTGACTGACTGCAGTGTCTGCTGTGGAAGGAAAGAGCACACAGTAGATTCTTGAACATACAGTTCTATATCTAATATGATTTATACCATGACAAATCAGTTACATGGTTTTGACTACAAGTTGATTAATGTTTACAGTTAATGAATTCCCACAACTCACATTTTCTGGTGGAATTATTCACAGATTTGTAAGCAAACATATGAGAACATTAATTCAGAACTGGAGATAATTAGCACTTCTCTTTTAGTTTTCAGTTGGTTATTCTGCCTTCATTATATGAACTAAATTTCTTGAAACCTATAAGAACTAGTTCACTTTGCAATTTTAAGTGATAATGACTAAGAAAGTGGAGTTTGCCTCCTAAGTACTGGCAGGGGTCAAAGTTCACGGGGCCAGAGAGGACTAGGGAGAACTTCATGGTGCTTTAAAAGCATCCTGTTAAAAGCAACCTACCAATGGAAATGGAGTGCAGATGCTCAAATCCCACCACTTCTGGATACTTTCTGAGTTTAGCAGCCCTCATTGTTCCAAAGCAAGATTATAGCCTAGGAAGAAGCATTCTGCAGAACCCAACCCCTCCTGCTTTACAGCTCTGCAGAGATTCTGAATGCATGAATTAAAACAGTAATGTGTTTGTACCAGTGATGTCCAGCTGTGTCCATACCCACAGCACATTCCTCTGAAATGTGTATGGGTGGATGTGAGATATAAATCATGTAATGAAGTGGTCAGGCCAAAGCTCAATCTGTCCATCTCTCATTTCCCTTAAGCAACTGCCTTTGGGTGCACATTTCCTCATGCTTTGTTATGAGCAGACAGGCAGCCAGTGCTGTGCTGTCTGCAGCCCTGAACCCTTCAGCTGTGGGCTGCTGGCTCTGTAGCCAGCTGAGGTGCTGGTACCAAATGGCACAGTTCCATCTTTCCTTGTCACCTGCCAGGTTGTGCCCAGCTGTTGGTGTCTCTGCCATTCAGTTAGAGGAAACTGTCATGTGCTGGGAGTTACAACCACACACCACCGCCAGGGTTTGCCTTGTGTGGTTGTGGCTGTCGTGGTTTAACAGAGCAGGGAGCTGAACACCCCACAGCCACTCCCTCACTCCCCACTGCCAGTGGGATGGGGGAGAGAATTAGGGAAAAAGAAGTAAAATTTGTGGGTTAAGATTTAAATAGGTTAATAATAGAGAAACTGAAGACAAAATAATAATAATATTAATACCACCACCACCACCAATATGTTGTTTTGTTTTTGTTGTTGTTATTGTACAGAAAAAGTGATGCAAAATGCAATTGCTCACCACTCACTGACCAGTGTCCAACCAGTTCCTGAGCAGTGGTCCTCTGCCAGATTTCCCCCTGCTTTATATGCTGAGCATGACACCATATGATATAAAATATTCTTTTGGCCATTTGGGGTCAGCTGTCCCAGTTGTGTCCCCTCCCAGCTTTTTGTGCACACCCAGCCTCCTTAATGTCAGGGTAGGGTGAGAAGCTGGAAAGTTCTTGCCTTAGTGTCAGCATTGCTCAACAGCAACTAAATCAGTGTGTTATTAAAAGTATTCTCCTCCTAAATCCAAACCACAGTACAAACAACCAGGAAGAAAATTAACTCTATTGCAGCCAAAACCAGGACAATGGCAAAACTGAGCCCTCCTGGGTTTCAGGCAATGTGTCTGGGCATCCCAGGCACACCCAGGCAATGGGAGTGTGCTTGAACAGCCCAGAGGGAACTGCTGAATTGCACTCTGGGGGATGGCTGGAGGATTCCTCATCTGTGTGCACTTGAAACTTTAAACATGTTTCCAGGGACAAGGGAGTGAAGGCTAAAAGATATTGGGAATGGGTTTGAAGAGTTGTAAGAGGATGAGTTTAAAGGTAGCATGATAGGTATGAGCACATCTGGTCCAAAGGGTTTCTGTGAGAGACAGTGCAGTTTTTTGAGCCATGGCTTAGCTGTGTTGCTTTAATGTCCCTTTTGAGCCAGCTTTCACTTCCTGCTCTATTTTAATGGTGGAAACTTTTGTGCCTTTAGCTGTGGTGTGGGTTACAATTCCTGTGATGACAGCACAGAACCCAGATTCAGGGAAATTTTTCAAAAGCCAGGCCAAGGAAGGTACATTCTCTTTAAAGCTGTTTTAAAATTTTCCCATTAAAATTGAGTGGCAATAGGGTATATGATTACTGCCAACTGAGAAAATTATTCAGAGGAAGACATGGGTGCATTTTAAATAAATTGAGTATCATATGTGTTTATTTGCATGCAAATGTGCACAGAAGATGAGGAGAGAAGAGAAGAGAGCCATATGGCAGTGGGTTACAAATGGCTCTACTGCTTAGGGAAATTATTAACTCTAAGCTTTGATATATATGAGCCTGCTGGGGTTCAGATGTTCTCATGCTGGTGCTTTAAGAAACCAGCTGAATGAATAAATAAACATTTGAAAGACAAAACACTTGGCCAGCATCCAGCTTAAAAATTCAGAGAAAAATGCCTTTAAAAAGGACTTAGAAAAAAGGTTGGGGCTTCTGTCACAAAATACTGGCTTTTCATCTTCATTAAAAAAAAATAAATTTGTATACAAGATTCCTTCCTTTCCTCTGTCTTTGTCAGAAGACTAAACATTTATCAGGAAAGACATGCAGTGGAAACTGCACAAAGGTAAATTCTCCACAGCAGAACATAAACAGCCCAGCAAAGGTTCTCAGTAGTGGTTTCTTTGCACTTAGCCTGAGACTTTGCAAGACCTATATGCCCTAACCCACATGAGTTGGGCTTCTCAATGTTGTGTTTTCCTTGGAAAGAAAAGGAACAGGCATGGTAAACAGTGCTAGTGCATCACACTGTTTGTGTAGATTTATTCTGAAGGAATATTAAAAATCCCATCATATTCATGTGAGACTGGAGAGTGGTATTGCTAAACTCATAAGGAGATGTAATCAGGTGTTAACTGACAACCAACAGCACTCAACACGCCCAGTAACCTGAAGAGTCCAAGCCATGAGCAGCCACCTTTTCCAAGGGAGTGCTACTGGAAGTGGCATCAAAGGTCTCTCTGAAGTCCAGGCAGACAAAATCCATAGTCTTTCCCTCATCCAGCAGGCAGGTCACCTTGTCATAGGAGATCAGGTTGGCCAAGCAGGACCTGCCCCTCACAAACCCATGCCGGCTGAGAGTGATCCCCTGGTTGTTGTGCCATGTGATGCCACTCAAGATGATGTGCTCCATGACTTTTTCTGGCACTGAGCTCTGGATGACAGGTCTGTAGTTCCCTGGATCCTCTTTCCCAGCCTTTTTTGTCCCTGGCTGTCACACTTGCTGATCTCTAGTCAGCTGGGACACCCTGGATTAGTCAGGATTGCTGTTAAATGATGGAGTGTTGATGCTTTTGCTGAGCATTTCTGCCAGCCTCAATTCAGCCTGGATAGACTTGAGTCTAAGTGGTGAACGTGAAGAATGTGCTCTAGTCTCAACACATTGCTCAAACCCATTGCTGATGTGACTGTCAATAACTTGTCTTCACAAGCATTCTTTCATAGATGTACATATCTGGCCTTTTAATGTTTTTGTTTTTATTGGGGAGAGGATAGGGGATGCATTTATCTTTAGATGAAGTAACTGTGCATATCCATTCTGACTTCCCTTTCTACCTGAATTGTTTTACATCAAGTTCTGAGTTGTTCTGTTTGCAAAGACATACTCTGTGGCCATCCTGTACAGATGCCTCCTCCTGTTTTTCTTGTTTTGTTTGGTCTGGTTTTTGGTTTGTTTTTTGTTGTGTTTTTTTTTTTTTTTTTGTGGGGGGCGGGATGTGGGGTGGGTTGTGGGGTTTTGGTTTTTTGGGTTTTTTTTGTTGGTTTGTTTTGTTTTGTTTTTATTGGATGCTTGGTTTGGTTTGGTTTGGTTTGGTTGGTTTATTTGTTTTTAAATTACATTTTTTACCATTCCAGCTGCTTGGTAACATGCATGGCAGGCTGAGGAGTTCTTAGCCAGGCTAAGTATCACAACATGGATCTATACCACCTTCCAAATTTCACTGTAATCAAGAGAGAAGAATGTGTCTGGCTTCACCTGAAAGGCAACCGTGTATTGTAAATTATTCAACAGGGACTGCAGTAAGTTGGGGAAAAAAAAAAACAACCCAAAATGTGATGCCCTCAAAATTCAAGGTCCTTTGGCCAGTCAATAAAAATTTGAGTGGAAGTAGAGATACTGAAACACGTTCTTTGTTGCTTCAACTTTGTTTTTTTTTGCCCATGATATTATTAGACAGATTAATTTTTTGAGCTGTTTTGTTGACACTGAATCCCAGGAACTTATGAACCCAGTGATTTCCTCAACAAACTGAAGTCTCAAAATCTATTAGAAATCTTCAGGTTAGGAGTGTGCAAACATAGGTCAAGATTCAATATGCATAGAAAGCTCTTGCTTGTAAAGATATGACATAAACCATCAATTACTTGGTTCAATTCATATTCTCCATATGGATCTCACTTCTTTTTGCTAGGGATTTTGTCTGACTTTCATTTGCATGCCAGAAAGTAAATATTGGCAAGTTCAGACTTTCGCATCATCAGCTGTTTGGGATCCATGTATTTGTAAAGTACTCTGTACACCTAGCTCTATACACAAATAGAAATGATTTAGCTACCACTTATTGAGGATGAATTGTATCTTCATGCTGCTTTTCAATTGGCTGCCTAAACTGGAGTATTTAGTGATTCCTATTTAGGTACAGCCATTTATTTATGGTGCTTGCCGATAAACACGAGATTGGTGTCTTGCTTGGCAGAGCTTGTTTATTTCTTCTAATTTTAATGTTTTAAACACAGGTATGTGAAACCATGACAGGTTTTCCTCTGCTGGCAGAGGTGGCTCAGGTGGCACCTGTTTGGCCACAGCTCTCATGCTAAATTGTATTTTGCTGGCTCAAATTCTACTGATGCAGGGTTAAAAAGTGATCTCAAAGGAAAATGCTAAACCTTGATTTTTTCAGTCTGCTCTGGCATTGACTGAGATAAGCAGTGTGTAAGTGCTTGTGAGTCAGCGGAAGAAATGGATGCATGGGTTGCCTTTTCCCTGGCATATGCTGGCTCAGACACACCTAATACAGGGTCATATCCCAGATTACAGCTCTTTCTAGAGTGAAATCTAGAGATTTCTAGAGTTTCTCCTGCCTGGGAAGGAGTCAGGCTTTCTCACAGACACATTTAGCCTTTCTAGGATGAGGCCAAAGTAGCACCAAGGAACTGGCTATAGGTCAGCACTGTTAACAGATGAGTTCTGGAGTTCATCTCTGTAGCTGTATATGAAAACAAGAGGAAGGACTGTTTGAAAAAAGCCAAGAGAGATAAAGCTTTCTGCTTTCTCAATAAATTACATTTAGAAAGGTTTTTGATTTACAGTATTAAACATTTCTTAGTGAAGCAGTTACTCTTGTGGAGAATATCCAACTCCACCATAAATGAAGATGTGCTAAAATTTATGCTATGAGTAAAAGTAGGAGAACTTTCATCCCACCTGGTTCTGCTGATGGGGTTTAGGTTCTTCTTTATGATTACTCCTCAGTTAAGTAGCTGAAAAGAGATGGTGGTATTTTCCTAGAAAACCTGGAAGCTCACAGCAAAGTTTTGTTGTGAGAGGAGTTAAACAGTACACTTTGAACCTTTGGGGTGTTTTAGTGTTTTATCTGAAATCTGAAAATGCAGTTATTCTGGAAATCTCTCCTTTTCAGTGTGTTGTTCTCCCTGCATGGATTCTGACCTGTCCCTGCTGCTGTTTGCTGTGGGCCAGGGAAGTTCCTCCCAGCTCTGCCCTGCCTTCTGAGACCCTCACTCAGAGACCACCAGGCGTGCATTCATTCCAAGGGATAATTCTCTGGGAAGAGAGAATTTTCCTTTTCTGCTGCCAGAACAGAAGAAAATATTGAAGACAGTCAAAACTGAGACACAATTTTTGTGGTTTTCATGTGCCTTTAGGGGCAGGAAACCAGCCCATGAGAGATTGCTTTTTGACTGCCTGAGGAGGTTTGTACCAGCAGTGGGCTACTACAAAGATTTGAGGTGAGAAGGGAAAAAAACCCAGGCTGAACCTGAGAAGAAGCACAAAAGAGAGATCTTTTATGTCCTAGAAGTATCACCTCTGTAGGAATAAACCTATTACCTTCCTTTCTGTGACTCCTGGGGAAGCTCTAGTTGACAGGAGTTTGTTTTCACTACACCAGAAAAGATGGATCTTGGCAGCCTGGTTTATCCACTGTCTTTTTGTCCAGCTTTTTATTTGCAAAAGGGAATTAATGTTTTTTCTGTGGTATGCTCAGTGACACCACAAAATACCATGTCTAGCATGTTGCACACCAGCCATTCATTCTCTGCGAGATAAATCTTTGATCCTTTGATATGCCATGGCATTCAAGTGCTATTTAGAATTGTTACTCACTGAATTTTGGAAGATATATATTTTTCCACAAAGTATAAAGAATTCTCTCAGCTTGATTGTGCTCTCAACTAAATCAAAAAACATACATTCTTACTAAATGAAACATTAGTTTAGCTTTTTCTTGGTTTTCTACATTGATTGATTTCCAGCCAGTGACATGAAGAACTCTACAAAGTATGTTTTCTATAAATTTTACCAAAATAAGATACTGAGAGGAGGAAAGAAACCCTAGTAATGCCACAGCTGAGGCAAAGCTCTGACATCTTTAGTCAGAGCTACTTTTCTTTCACACCAGTGTCAGAAGTCCCTCAAAGAAATTTCTATGAAACAAGATTGACTTCTCTCTTCTTAATAAGTGTGGAACAATTTGTTCCAAAGAGTGTGCATATCGTTAACTAAACACTTAAATACACATGGGTGTAATCTGTGTTCAGTCTGGAGTCTGACTGAATAGCAGAGACAGCATGGAAGTGCCTGAGGATGGGAAGGACACCAGCACGGACCTGGAGGAGGGTTTTAAACAGGACAACAGTGAAGATTGGCTATAACCAGCCTTGGCAATCAGGCTGTCTGGAAATTTTAGAAATTTAACCCTTGGTATGATATCCCTAGGCTCAATCTTGCCCAGGAGCTGGACCTCCCTGCATGACACGCACCGCTGGTTGTTGGCACAGGCAACGCTGGGAGCGAATGCCGCCAGACAGGGACTGCACGTGCCCTGCAACACTGAGCACAGGGAGGGGAATTGCTTCCACGGGCAGAAGCACCATCATGCAGACGGAATTCTGTCCCCCCTTCATCTGTGCTGGCACATGTGAAGTGCAAGGGGATTTTCAGATGAGATTAGGACTGGAAAACAAGAGTACCTTTGCTTTGGTTAGCACTTGGCTAAACGCAGTGAAGAGGAGCTGCAGCACCCAAGTACTCTTTGCTCAATTAGACCGATTGCCTTTTTTTTCTTAGAGAGAGAGTGGGTTTGTTCAAACTCACTTTCAGCAGTGATGACAGGAAGACATCACAAATTACACTCCAAATTATCATGGCTAAAAATCTAGCTAATTATCTGGGTTTGAAATTAATTAAACTTCTGCCTTTTCAAGTCTTGACCCAGATGCCTGTTGATGGTTTGTTGTGTTTTTGTCCTTCCATGCTGCTCATATCTGTTTTCTGTCACTTCATATCTGGAGGTTGCATGCTTTCTCCTACAGGTCTTGGGTGATGCACTGAACTGCTTTGAAGGTCCCCTTTCCCACACACACTCACCCTGTCTGCTGACCCTGGTTTGTGTCTGAAGTGAATTGTAAAGCACTCCCACAAGTTCCAGCACTGGTGACAAAAATTACCAAGTCCTCCATTACTCTAACATTTACTGTGACTGAAGCACGTGCACCTAATTGTGTGGATTTGTTTTTAATCTTTCCTAGCTGAAACAGATGGAATCTCTGAGACAGCCACTGTTTAGGAGATATCTTCCCCCAACTTTGATTACTTTGAAAAGCTGAACTTCCACTGGCAGAAAACAAATCCTAATTCAAAGCCTTGATACTTACAGGGCTCTTTAGTTCTTCCTCTCTAGCTTCACAGAGGATTCAAGCTGCTAACACTAAAATATTTTGCAAATTAGGCCTTGAGTAGCTCATTTTGCACAGAAAAATATTCCATTTTAATTATTCAGCTTAACATGAAAGTGTGTCTAGCTCTAAGCAATGAGGCAATTTGAAGCTCTGATTAGCTACCCAAACATAAGCACTTTGCAGCTTTGAATACTCATCCAGTTAGGAATAGCTTACTTTTAATACAGAAAGATTAGATTTGCAGGAATCTTAGCAAATATTTTCTTTGAAAACAACTAACCTATGTAAAATCAAGGATGTTCCTTGATCAGTCCTCACGCTGATTTATTCAAGAAGCAGTGGCAGCTGAAGGGAGGGAAAAGGAGCTGGATGTGGGACATGTGATGGACTCTGGCATCTTTAATCTTATCTGGTATCTTTATCTCTGCTTCACATACTTGTCTCCTCCATTTTCAAGTGTTCTTGATACAAAATTTAGATGAAAAATATTTCTTACTAAGTTTTATCCTCCAATCTCATGTGGCATTATTAAAGGAGATACAGTGTAGTGCAGTCTTGTGGCTTTCCATGGTCCAACACTGCAGTTCTGAAACTACTCATCCTGAAAGGCAAATTCTGTGCTACACAAAGCAACTCACTGCTCTCTTTAATTTCTATTACCAGCTGGATCAACAGTCAAAGTAATTACTCTATGCATAAGTAATTAATATTCTATATTTCAATCAACTTGAAAAAATACCAAACCAATTTTTAACATATTTCTATTTATTGCTGGGATTGATGGTAACAGATGAAGAAGCAGAAGGTGTTTTTGCCTTGTCCTTCCATTCCTGATCAGTAAAACATGACAGCAATTTTCAAGTAATTCTAATTAATTTCCAATTAATTTTCTCAAATGAGGGACTATGAAAAATGACATTCTGAAGACTGGAGAAATGATGGATTCGTTTGGCACAGCTCTTAGTCACGCAGACAAGGAATGATTCATGTGACATTCTCTCTTCGTGTCACAAAAATTAGGTTTTGAGCCCTCTAGTCATTCTGTAAAAGATGCCACAGTAACACACCACTTCAACCTTTACAGTAGTTCATAATTTAATTAAAGAGAAAATTTCCCCTTTTCCCCTCATATCTTGTTTGTGTTTTACACAGTTACCTGAGGAAAATAAGCAGGTGTATCTGAACATTTCTATTAATCCTTTGCCAAATGAACCTTGCAAACTTTAAGTACTCAAACCTCATAAAGACACAGTCCCTGGTAATGCAAAGAACCCATTGCTGAGCCACACATTTTGCATTTCATAGATTAGCCAATTCCAGACACATTACTGGGGAAACAGCAATTGATCAACTGAAAAAAATAAGTTCAATAGAACCTAGCACATAAAGAAATGCTCTATACAGCTTCTCTAAGTAGTGGAAACTTTCCTGAAAATGAATAAATGAACTGGGAGAAATTTTCTGTTGGAAGCAATCCAAAGACTTTAAGAAGATAGGAAACTTTAGCTGCAAGAAGAGTTTCTGTTTCAATGCAACTGCCTCATCCAGCATCAGGAAAATTCTCCAAGAAGTTTGTTTCCTCAGTATCTTTGCACGACAGGGCTCCCCTCACTTACCCCACCACGCAGACCTGTGTCAGTGCCCCAGCAGCGCCGGGCTGAGGGACACGGGCAGCCCGGCCCCTGCAGCGGCCCCGCGGCTGTGGGCCTGTGCCCGGCGGCCGGCAGGCCAAGAGTGACCTGGGGCATCAGGCACGGCACCGCCGGCCGGGCAAGGGAGGGGATTGTCCTGCCCTGCCCTGCTCTGCTCTGCTCTGCTCTGCTCTGCTCTGCTCTGCTCTGCTCTGCTCTGCTCTGCTCTGCTCTGCTCTGCTCTGCTCTGCTCTGCTCTGCTCTGCTCTGCTCTGCTCTGCTCTGCTCTGCTCTGCTCTGCTCTGCTCTGCTCTGCTCTGCTCTGCTCTGCTCTGCTCTGCTCTGCTCTGCTCTGCTCTGCTCTGCTCTGCTCTGCTCTGCTCTGCTCTGCTCTGCTCTGCTCTGCTCTGCTCTGCTCTGCTCTGCTCTGCTCTGCTCTGCTCTGCTCTGCTCTGCTCTGCTCTGCTCTGCTCTGCTCTGCTCTGCTCTGCTCTGCCCTGCTCTCCTCTGCCCTGCTCTGCCCTGCCCTGCTCTGCTCTGCTCTCCTCTGCCCTGCTCTGCTCTGCCCTGCGCTGCTTGGGGCGGCCTCAGCTCGAGTGCTGGGGGCAGTTCTGGGTGCCACAAGAAAAGACAGATAAAAAACTATCAGAGAGTGCCCAAAGGAGGGCAACAAAGATGGTGAAAGGCCTTGAGGGAAAGCCATATGAGGAGCAGCTGAGGTCACTTGGTCTGTACAGCCTGGAGGAGAGTAGACTGAGGGGACACCTCATTGCAGTTATAACTTCTTGTGAGGGAAAGAGGAGGGGCAGACACTGATCTCTTCTCTGTGGTGAAAAGCGACAGAAGCTGAGGGATTCACCTGAAGCGGTGTCAGGCAAGGTTTAGGTTGGATATCAGGAAAATTTCTTCACCCAGAGGGTGGTTGGGCACTGGAGCAGGCTCCCCAGTGAAGTGGCCACAGCACCACCCTGACAGAGCTCAAAAAGTTTTTGGACAATGCTCTCAGGCACATGGTGTGAATCTTGGGAATGTCCTGGCAGTGCCAGAAATTTGACTCAATGATCGTTGTGGGTTCCTTCCAACTCAGCTTATTCTGTGATTCTGTGTTTATAAATGTATTGTGCCTTCATCATGGGCACAGTCTCAGCCCCTCTCTGCCTGTGCAGTGGCAATAAGTGAAGCCAAGACCATGAGCTTCCCAGAAACTGGGATAACCAGGTTACAAAACATCCCATCAGCACTCATGGAAATAAATGCCCAAAGATATTTTTGCATGGGCATCCCCATAAAGATTCACTGATTCTTACAAGCATTATGGTGGAGTGCAGGATAACGCCCCTGTGATGTCCTCACTGATGCCACAATTAAGAGGGTAGCATCTTTCATGAAATTGAGGCATAAAATTTATCAGAGACATGTACCTGTCTAGTGTAAGCCTTGTATGAAGTCAGTCTCTTAAAATAGCAGTTCCACAAAACAGATGTTCTGGAGGGCAGAAAGGACACTTGGATTGTGGGGACTTGTGCTAATTTTAATGTGTCCCAAGAGTTTCAATATTTTGTCTTAGTGAACAAAGAAAACCAACTGAAGTCAGAAATCAAACTTTGACTTTC
The DNA here is from genome assembly GCF_017590135.1 of Pyrgilauda ruficollis. Classification (NCBI taxonomy): domain Eukaryota; kingdom Metazoa; phylum Chordata; class Aves; order Passeriformes; family Passeridae; genus Pyrgilauda; species Pyrgilauda ruficollis. The sequence goes on along the minus strand of NW_024523822.1, from coordinate 12,336,143 downwards.
TCCCAGCCAAAAACCATCAAATGAGATTTGCAGCATAGACAGCACAACTGGGATAATAAATGTCCTAGAAAAAAAAGGGAAAGAATACATGAGATAATATGTTTTAGTGGAAAAATAAATCCTTCTGAACAGACTAGAGAGAGAAATATCTTCACCCAAAAGTCTGGCGATTGAATCCCTGCTGCAGAGCTCAGAGATTACCTGTTTTTCATTTCTCTTACAGATGTCAATGTATGTGGATTACACCCACTGTTAATAAACACAGGTTTTAGCCTTATGAGATATACATTCTAAATTTACATTTAGCTTCTTCGCTGATGGCAGCTGTCCTACATATCCACGGTGTTCACTTGGGTTTACTGAGGGATATCCCTTCAAAGAGTGTCTTTTGAGTATTGAAGGAGAAAGAATTAAAAGAATGTGTTTCACATTTGAGGTATTTTTTGATGCAGTCTTTTATTCCCCACTGTGCATTTAATATGCTCGTGTAGACTTGCTGCTTCTGGCACAGTCTTAGAGATTAGATTTCTGAAGTACTGACAGAAGTCCAGCTACTTTGCTGAAACCATAATCAGAAAAATCTGGCTTTCGACAGCTCTCATTAAGTGGGAAAAGAAAATCCATTCCAGTGTCTTCTTATTTAAAAATAAACTTGTAATTAATTAGCCAATGCTGTCCTGCAAAACTTTCAAGCACACAGAGGTCACCAAGAGTGTATTTGTGTTTGATGAATTTGGTGGTAGAGAGAATTTTAATAGCATTTCAGCACAAAGTCACAATCTTTGAGACAGGCACTTACAAAACTGTAATTATTTAGTGCTGTTATCAGATGGTATTTACCCCTTCTATACTGCTTTTTAGCCATGTCCAGTTGGTCTTTCTTCGCCTTGTAACAGTAATTTTTACTGTCCTTTCATTAGCCTCTGGTGAGCCACAACACAATCTGCAAACACCATAAAACACTTTTTCTGTGAAAAACATAATCCCATATTAAAATTTCTTATTCTTGTTTATAATAGAAGAATAATACTTTTAGGGAGAAGTGTCTTTTATCTCCTATCCTGACATTCCAGGCAGGAGACACTCTTTCCAGAGCACAAGTCAGTTTCAGATCTGGATGTAAAGGATGACACTGCTGGCAGAGAACAAAACAACTGCTCTGAGTTTAACTTTGTTATGGACAATGGGTGGAAACCTTTGGAGAAGAGGAGTCATAAATAAAGGATAGTAAAGTAATTTAGTTCCCAAGAGGCAGAGTGGCTGTGCTTATGCTAACAGCAAACTAGACCACCATCTGTTTGCCAGCTCAGACCCAACAGGCACCACATGGTCAGTGTCTGTATCACATAAATTCCTTTACCCTCACAAAGTGGGTAGCAACACCCAAAAGTGCTTATTTGGAATATTGCCAGGCCAGGCTATCTTCCTGTGAGAGTGTCACTTTGCTGGGGGCTAGAAGTGCTCCAGGTACTGAACAACAGCTTGACAGTGTTGGTGGCAGCAGGACAGTGCCCAGCCTCAGCTGCTGCTTCATTCACTACTATTCACTACAGGCAATTGTCACCTGCAGAATAGTATTCCTTAGCATCAAAACATTTATTTTTAGAAGTCATAATAGAAGTAGCCTGTTGAACTTCAGCCTGACAGTCCAGAATGTCATAGCACTGGGAAAAAGAAACTAGAGTCTGTAATTTAGAAAAATGCAGTCTTATTATGTGAGCTCCATCCGTCCATGGTCCCTTATGTTTTCTAGTACATCAGACACAACAGTCTCTTTTCAATCTTGTCACATGCTATTTTAGTGTAACAGCAACAGCTTGTGAAGCTTCTTTGATGTGTAACTTGTTACTAGACATGATCTCTAAAAAATTAGACTAACCTGTTCTCACTGCAGTAGACATGGCCATCTGTCTCTCCCACACATCCACTGTATCCTCTCACAGCCTTGTTCACTCTTCTAATTGTTCTGCATAAACAGAGTAGGATACAATATAGCATTTTAAAATGTCATGTTTACATGATAAAGAGTCAATTTTTGAAGATGCTTCCTCCCTTCAGAGGTGCCATTTCCTATTTCCTTCCTAAATGCGTGTCCTATATGCTAAATAACTTATTAACCCATTGTAATTTCTGCTCATTGTTCTCCTGAATGACAATGACATATGCCTGAACACAATAAAGCCTGCCTTTCAAGATACCCTTCAGATATAAATCAGTGGCATATGAGACAAATCTGTTATCCCAATTTGCTGTCTGTACTTTCCTCAGACACTGGGAGCTGCATCGTGTTGTTTGTTTTCTTTCATACATTTATTGTCTAGAACTTGAAAGAAAAACCTGTTTGTGATCAACAGGGATTTGATCCATTGTTACAGGGCCTCTTTCTGTTGTGCAGCTGGCAGTAGAGTTGCATATTTACATTCTGAAATTAATATGAGCTCAAGGTATGCCTATCACAGATAGAGCTCATCTCAAAAATTGTACTTGTTGGATGGGTGACACTTATTTTAGACATTACCTGTTTTCTGTGCTTTATTTTATTAGAGGCTATGAGTTAAGTGAAGATTTTGGGTGAAAGTCTATGACTATAATCTTATTTTCATTATTCCATATTTGTATATATCCAAGCTATGGGATATAAATGGTTGTTAACAATGAGAAGGAGCATTTCTCTCCTCTACACAAAATAGAAGTTTATCATATGAGATTGTTAATATTTTCCTTGTTCCTATTTTTGATGGTTTCTTGTACTTTGTTTTTTGTCCCATGCTTTGGCCTTGACAGACCAAGAGCTTTTCTCTTCTGCCTGTTTGGATCCAAAATGTGTTCAGGGCAGAAACACCTCTCTGATGGAACACCCTGCACTCAGGCTACAGCCCCCTCAGCACAGATGCAACTTTGTTTTCCCTTAATTTTTCCCCACTGAAATAAAGTGCTGAGAGTGGCTCCAAATGCCAGCACAAGCCTGAAGACACTTGAGGAGTTCTGGTGAAAGAGTTCTGATCTACCTGGCAGGTGTAAGAGGTGTTTGTCAGTGCTGCCCTGGTGTGTTTCTGTAGAGTGCTGGGTGCTGTATTAGATCACAGTATTGCTTTTGGAAACAGCACCCAGTGGCAGCTGTTAGCACAGGTGTTTCAGGAGGGAAGCTCAGTGAGTTGTAGTAAGACTTGGAGCTCCACATGGCTGAAGGCAGCTGAGCCTCCCTGGGCCCTGCTTTGGGCTGATGCTCTGTCAGACACCAGTGCCCTGCCCTATCAGCATTTTTCCCCACCAGCAGCCCAGCACCCTCAGCTGAGACCAAAATGTGCCCTCTGCAGTGCCCTGCTTAAGTCTATACATCAAACCATCAATAAAAGCACACATAATATAAACTTCCATAGAAACTCTCAAAACAAGCAGAAAAAATAACCTTTTCACTTGCAGTAAGAGAGAAATACAGGAGGAATAGGGCAATTATGCATCTCCACCAAACAAATAGTTCATCTTAGTAGTAGAAAATAATACAGTTGATACAATCTACAGCTGTTAGGGAAAGCTGAAAGAGTGAAGCTTGTAGGGAGGAACTTAAGCTTGACTTGATAACATCTCTGGGACATCTACTCCAGTGTTTGACCACATTCACAGTAAAAGGCTTTTTCTCAATGTTTAAGTGAAATTTGCTGTATTTCAATTCGTGCCCATTGCCTCTTGCCTGTCACTGAGCATCACTGAAAAGAGCCTTGGAGCTTCTCTCTGTCAGGTATTTGTACATGCCAGTAAGATTCCCTGAATCTGCTCTTCTCCAGGTTGAAAAATCCCAACTCTCAGAGCCGCTTTTCATATATCAGATGCTTCAGTTCCTTCATCCCTCTGTGGACCTGCACTGGGCTCACCCCAGCATGTTCATGTCTCTCAGGCACAGTATCCCAGATGTATTTCACAAGGGCTGAGCAGAGGGGGAGGATCACCTTCCCTGGCCTGCTGACACTTCTGTCTAGTGTGGCTCAGGAGGTTCCTGGCTGTCTTTGCTGCAGGTGGCTTTTGCTGCTTTGTGGTCGCTCTGTTCACAGGACCCACAGTGCCTCATGTCCCCAGAGCTGCCCTGAGGTCAGCTCCCACCACCTACCAGTGTATGGGGTTATCCAGCCCCATGCAGACAACTTGAGCTGGGTACAAATGAAAACATTAAGAAACCTATTACCTGGGGTTCTCCAGCAAGATCTGACTGGAAAGGGAGCCCACTGTCTTTAGGACTAATGGTAGACCATTTACCTAAGGAATGAGAGGCATGAATTGGGCTTTAGTCTAGCTCCAGGGCGTTTAGCTTCTGTATATCCTGATCCTCAGGAGACTGAGTTTTCTGTGCATTACCTTGAGGAAAATCAGCAGATGAAGTAATTCCATTGATCCTCCTGAGGCTGGGTTCAAGTACGAGTGGCTAACATCACCAGGAAAGCCAAGCAGTACCCATGGAGTAAGGAAGCAACTATGCTGATTTTTGTGACCAAAGAACAAAGTGGCTTCTGGGCTCTGCCCCTACTCCCAAGATGTGGGGGTTTTTCTCCTTTTTTATTTGTTTGTTTAATGCTGTCCAATGTAAAATACATAAATAATCCTTGTAACAGGGACAAGGATTCATATGAATCCGCTCCCATTTAAGCACTATAACTACTGCTAGACTACTGGCACACTTCTCTTCCTTCAAGAAAAAAAGACTGCATTTTTCAGGATCTCATTCTCCTACAGATGAAAAACGATGTTGTTACATTGTCTGTCCATTGCCAAGGACAGCAAGACAAAAGGTAGTATTCAAGTAGTTGTTAAAAAATTTAAATTGCAGTATAATTATCTTGCTCAACATTTTATTAGAGTAGCAACAAAAATCCATTACAAATTATTCCCCACAGCAGCAAGCATCCAAGAATTACAAAATGCTTCTTTTTAACAAAAATTGTTCTACATTTATCAGTAGTACATTTCTCTGAACAATTTCACACTATTTATAATAAACAAATAAATAAAACACTTGAAGTGACAGAATGAAACCAGAATTACTCTGAGTCGGTGAAGAAAAAATTCCCTCCAAACCAGTTGTTCTTACATAGTTTGTTAGAATTCAAATTTCAAGATTCAGCTCCCAAATTAATGAATTCAGGAGTCCAAATCACTTTGACTGAGCCAATTCACTGGCATTAGCTGTATCACCGTATCCCAGTAGTAATGAAAGAATCATGACAAAATAAACTCTTACTGAAAATAACAAAAGAGCAAAGAAATAATTCTGTCTGAAGAAGATATAAAATATAAAAAGATAATTTTCAAATTTCACTGCAATTTGTAGCAAAATAAACAACTTTTGCAACAAAAGAAACACAAATAGTGGAGAAATGAATTCACTGTTGAAATATCTTCTCACAATCTTGAAATAATGATTTTTTTTCCCATGGTGACAGTGCTCAGATCTGGGGGTGTGAGTGTCTGTGTGATTAATTAATTAATTAATTCATAGAATAACTTTTTAAAAACAAACAAAATTGTCAACTTCCAAAGTGACTGATCCAAGCCTTCACTGTGTAGCTGGGGAGGTACTGCGGCAGCTCCTCAAGTAGAATCAGTCCTTCAGTCCACTTTTCCAGGTAATTTTTCTGAAGTGGTGCAAGTGAGATCTTTACCATTTGAGCTGTGCCATCCGTTTCCACAGAAGCATCATAAACCCTTTTACAGCACGCTGGAGCTTCTTTGATGTATCCTTTACTCTGAACTCAGGGAGGTCATGTGATAATTTGAACTAAAGTGTGTTATAAATGCACCTGACCTTTCTCAGCTGCACAATTTACCTTCACTGAAGGTTCTGAAATCTCAGCATTTCAGAAAGGAAGCAGCATAGCTCCCCTAGCCAGATGTGAAAGCAGCACCTCTTCTGTTACGTTCTGAATAAACTTCTAAATAAAAGTTCAATAAGAATGCAATCCCTTACACGAAAGATGTTAAATAAGGATACAGGCATGGATTTCAATACTGCTACCAATCAGACAATTCTTTCTGACTAAATGTTGCAAAGGACTTTGCTATCCACAAAATAAATATACAAAGATAGTTATATTACTGAAGTCAGTAGTTGACAACCAGCCACTTTCACTTCTAGCAAAAAAAAAAAAAAAAAAATTGATATAATTATAAATAAATTTAAAACCACATAATTAAAAAAATACATTCTCACTTATATAATTTACAACATCTGGGTGCAAGGAAAAAGATTGATTGCTGTTCTAAACAGAAGGACAAAAACACAGAAACAGTCACATCAGGATGAAATCGACAAAGTTTTGTAGTGTTAGCTGTATATCAGTATAAAATTAGAATGGATTTCATGACTAACATCTATACAGTCACATCACATTATCAGTTAAAATCACATCTTAGCTTAAATATGCAATTATAAATACTGTGTTTTTGCGCACAATTTTGCAATCATAATAATTACTGTTAGCACAAATAAATATCAGAAAGAAATAATTTCATTTTTGTTATTCCCAGTGATGATGGATACAAAGTCACCTACATTGATTTTAGCCCTTCATGAAGCATCACAAAGAATATGGGCTTAAATACCTCACTTGAGCATCTGGTGGAGCAGAGGCTGAGAATGCAGACAGTTACTGTTTGAGCAAAAAGGCAAACAAAGGAAAGAATTCACTTCTGGTTCTGTTGGTCTATAAAAGCTGTCATTCAGCCTGTGCTCTGAAAGCATTGAGATAAAAGTGTAAGTTTTACTGTTATTACACAAATACTGAGCTCAGTTTTTAGCCAGCCAGGTGTGCTCCTCACCAGACAGCCAGGTTTCCATGGAGTGCCCTCTTTGCCTGCTGCTAGTCCTGCACATCTTGCTTTTTAAGTAAGAAAAGCAAATAATTCTAGCGTCTCTTGAGAAATTCTGGAAAGTAGGGCCTCCTCTGAAAGCACTGAATAGATGCCTGGCTGAAAACAGCATTTGAAGGGCAAAGGGATTTCCAGGCACCAGCTCCACCGGTGGCTGCCTCCGCAGTCTCTGCCTCCAGTTCAGACTGGGAATCACCTCCCAGAAGCTGTGAGCAGTCCTGGCTTCATCACAAGAGTTTGCAAAGTCAGACACAGGAGTTTGCCTTTACTTTGAATGTCTCTTGGCTAAGCAACCATAAATTCTTGTGTAAGGCTCACAGATAATTTAATTTCTCTGTGACGGGTGCTTTGGAGGAAATGTTAAACAGGTTGTGGTATCTCTCCTTGGCTTTCCCTTATGGCAACCTGCAGCTTTAAGCAAGTCTAAGCAGTAAAATGCTATAGAACTCTGTATTTTCACATCAGGCTCTACAAAGGAAAGGTTTGCCCAAAGTGTCAAAGCTTCAGAATTGTATTTAGGAGATTAATTGCTCAGTAGTGATTTGAGAATACACTGGTATCCTTCTCTCTGACTCTTGAGCCCTAGCCACCTTTGCTTACTTGCCTGACACGTGACTTACTCTGTCATTTTAGTTCTTCCTTATTATTTTAAAAGCAGTCTGGACATTGCCCTTCCAGTCCTCTGGGGGTTCGGACATCTGCACAGAAATAGACCCCACTGCATGTGCCTGCCTGGTAGCCTGTGCTGCTCAGATAGACAACCTGGAGAGCTGGGAAATGCAGAGGATTTGGGAAAGACTGCAACTTGGCCTGCATGGGTCCTGTTTCTGGCTCTGCTCCAGACAAAGCTCTGCCAGTTTCTGGAATTTTGTCACACCTACTCTGCTTCTTGCTCTTGGTCCCTTCCATGCCCTGCCATCACTCTGCCAAGCTGGAAAATGCCTGTGGAGCTCTGCAAAGGTGAAACAGGAGTTAAAGCAAGGATGCGGACAGAGCAGGATACAGACTGTTTGCAAAATCACAGAATCACAGAGTGAGTAAGGTTGGAAGGGACCACAGTTGGTCATCTGGTCCAACCTCCTTGCCCAAGCAGGGTCATCCCAGGGCACATGGCACAGGACTGAGTCCAGATGGTTCTTGAATATGTCCAGTGAGGGAGACTCCACAACCTCCCTGGGAAATCTGTTTGCTTCCTCCTTGCCATGTAGAGAATGCTCAATAGAGTCCTTTGGATGCAGCTGACACAGGTTCACGGTTTTAACACTTCAATCTGATCCTATCAGGGTGTCTTTAGTTCTCTTTAAGTTTGCAAATATAGTTGAATATTAGTGAAAGTGGCTTGAATTAGGGAAGTGGCTGTGTAGGCAAAAGAATACTGGATAGGAAAGCCTTACAGTGCTGTAGAGGCTGCCTCTTTTACCCGCTCTGGGCAGGTTTGTGACTCTTGGGGATGGGGCTGTGCAGGGCTGGGAGCTGGACTCGATGAACCTTCTGGGTCCCTTCCAAATCAGCCTATTCTGTGATTCTGTGAATCAGGTTTTTTACAGGTTTTTGAATGTCATGTACAAAAGCTGTGCAAAATATTTGTGACACTCAGGAGTACACAGGCCCTTTCCTGGGCTTCTGCAGCTCAGAAGTGAGAAAATGAACTTCTAGCAAGAACAAGAGCTGGTCTAGAGCAAAGCCAAAGCAATACATGATATTTTGTCTGCAGCTAGATTAGGGAGACTATGGCCCCAGCCTGCTTATCATGGGCCTGTGTGGGAAGAGCAGGAAAGGGGCTCTGCTGGCAAGTAAAAAGCCATTATGACTTTCCCTCTGACAACACTGCATGTCCTAAAGTATCCTAACAGATAAAATTGAAAAACATTAAACATCTAAACACTTTTAAAGTGTCATTTTTTCCTGAATTTTCCTCTTTTCCCTATATATTATCCATATTAAAGCTCTAAACCCCTTCTAGCACTCAGATACAATTGGTATTGAACCAAGATAAAAGGAGCTGTTAAAAGCCTGTTACATGCTCTTCATACTCTTCAATATCTGTTAATTTCCAACAGGATTTAGTAATAGGTGAGACTTACATTTAAAGTGGTACATCTATAAACCTGACTGCTGAAAAAAATAAGATATTTTAAATGCTTCTGACTTTTTAATTTGTTTCCTGCTGCAAAATCATTGAATAGTCTTCCTATTTCATGCTGCTCAAGGTAAAAATAAACCAAAGAAAAGAAAGATTTTGTGCTTTTTGCCATCAGATACCTGTTTACTGAAGCGTGCTGTGATGGCTGCAATGAGATTTGCACTGATGTGGGATGAGGGAGTCACTGGCAGGTAATTACTGCTATTAGCAGCAATTTTGGCTGTTCTTGGAAGGTCCCCCAGGTACTGCCCAGTGCAGGTACACATTAGAGCACATCCTCTCCTCACCTCTCATCTTCACAGGGAGTATCATCCCCTGCCTCGCTCTGTGTCCATGGACATGTCCTGGCAAGCCTTGCTCATTTTGAGATCACAGATCACTCTTTAGCCAGGTAATGGGAGGAATGATTTTGGTATTCTACTGAAGCCAACTCACCTGCCTAAAGTTAGGCTGTATTAAGTACTTCATTCAGTTAGCCTCAATAATATACTCTTTTCACTCCCCAAGACACTGCATTTTCCTGTAGGGCAGGTATGAAAAGATTTATGGTAGCTTCAGCAATTCTGTGAGCAGAAATGTCCTTACAATTCATACAGCTGGTGGGAACAGAGCATCCAAACGTCTTACATGGCTGCATATTCAGAACAAGGTGGGCCTCAGGCCTGAAAATGAGGAGAGAAGAAGCAAACTGAGAAAAAATACTTTACACTCATATAATCTGCAAAAACAAATGAAAACTAAGCCTCTTTGTAGATAATTTATATTTTTAAGATCTAAATGTATGGGTTCACAAACAGCATTTAGGTAGTATTGTGTAAAAAGAAATCATGAAAACAGAAATGTGTGTCATTAAGAGAAGTGAGTTAAAGAGATGTGCTACACACGACAGAATGAAAGTGTGTGGGAGAGCCTCTCCTCAGCACCAGCTGTGTGGTTAACCCCCAGCTGGAGTCAAGGGGGAAGGCACAAGAAAATGCCCCATTGCCCTCCCTGCAGCCAGCCAGAGCATGCCCAGAGGAATCACTGAGCTCAGACACCATCACCCTCCTGCCAGACGTGTACCTGAGGCACCACACCTGAGAACCACTCTCTGATGCTGCACTAGAGCCCACTGTTCCCCAGAAAAGAAGCCTTAACCTGATTGTTTCTCCCCATCCTTCCGCATGCTTCAGATCCTCCAAGTCCCTCCACGCTTGGCACAAGGCACTTTGAAAACACAGCTTCCCAGAGCTGGGCAGTTGTCCCTCCCTGCCATGCCCTGTTTGGTGCATGGCCTGTCCCTGCCAGCCTCTCCCAGCCCTCGGCAGTGCTGCCCTGGCTGAAAGCTACCCCAGCACAGCCCCACACCAGCAAGGTGCTCTGGTTCTGGAGGACCCACAGCAGACACTGAAATGTATTAACTATTACCTTGGATGACAAACACGTATCACCAATGGACAGTTTTGCAGAGGACAGGAAGGTATTGGTAATATCTTCTAGCTCAGTGCTGAAATGATCAGAATCCTTGATGACATTGTAATTTAGGGCCATGCTGTAATTGGCAGGTTTCTTCTCCTGTTTCTGCTGGTAGTTGCACAGTTTCCTGAAGGCTGCTCTGAATTTCTGGGACATGAGATTGTAAATTACAGGATTGATGGCACTATTTAAATAAATACAGATTCTGCAAAATAGCAGGAACCAGTTTTCTTGGAAGGGTCTGGAAAGAAAGGAATTGACAACAACCAGAGTGCGGTAGGGCATCCATAGGAATGCAAATAGGATCACAACCACGGCCAGCATCTTGGTGACCTGAGGGAACACAGAGAGAGAGACAGAAGAGGGGCAGAAGATCAGTACTCCTTTGGAATGAACATGTGCATTCTTACACCTCTAGGGCCAAACCAAACCTCTGGACAGATCCTTCAGTAGGAATTTCTGATGAATAGTTGATTCAGAAAGTTTTTCTACAGTAGGAAGTACAAAAACCTTGGCTTCAATTTTTTCCTAGTTTTTGTTAAATTACTCTTTCCAGATGATATCCCCATAAGCTAACTGTTGTAGACCTTAGACATTTCCACTTCTTATGCTGGAAGGGGATGTTGATTCAAATGGGGAAAAAAGGACAAAGAGTATTTTTTTTCCAAACACATTAGATCTCTACCTTTAGACTAGTATAGCCTGTAGAGTAATTGAACATGAAGCCTTTTTAGGTTATCTGGTTTAACAGTCAGCTAAAAAAAATTCCCAAAGCTAAAAATAAGGAAAAAAAGAGAACAATTCAATTAATTTATTTTCCTCAAATCCTGAATATTTAATTAGATCTTAATTATTTGATGTTTGCTCTGAAAAGTCAAAGTTTACAGAGCCTGGGAAAAAAAGGATTATCAATAAAACTTGATTGTTATAAGAACTTTATTCCATTATGTAATTTTCTTTAGAAAAAATAAAAGAACAACTTTTGGGAATACCCAGGATAGCTGAAATGAAGTGAACAAGAAATAATTTAAAAAAAATAAACCCACTCTAAAATGAGTCTTTCTTTTGCAAATAATTTAATTCTGGTGTAGACAGTATTCAACAGTCTCTATGTTAAAGAAAGTTTGAAAGACATTAATAAAGAAAGTAGAAAGCACACAGAAATGTGACATGGGACGATATGTTGGCACACCCTCATGGAAGTCAGGAGATGACTTGGTTTTAACTGTGTGAAATTGAAAATATTGGCACACATTTTGATGAGCTACAACTGTTTCTTCTAATTGCAGATTTATAAGAGTTTCAATGGGAGACAACTCCATTAAGATCACTCACACATGCTGGTTTTAGAAGTGGGCTTTAGTTTGAAGTTGTGAATATATAATTCTATTGTGTTCTGACCAGATAAGATCATTATATAGAAACCTGCCATCACATTGCCTAATGAATGTATTTTCTCCTATTTTCTAGAAAGACACACTTTTCAGCCAGTTTGTTTAGTTTGTTATAGGTATTACAATTAAGAATGTGATGAAAATCAACATTACTCTACAAATTGATGTATCTTTATCTATTTATTGGTCTTTGAATGTGCATATTCAAAGGCTGCAAATTTATCTTATAGTTCTTCCCTCACCATTACTTTTGTTTTCTTTAAAGCTGTGTTCAGTGGACGTAAAAAATAAGACTAAGAAATGCTATCTCCTTTTTTGTCACTTGACTGATACATTTCATTGACTTCTACATTGTTTATTTTCTAATTTTCTGTGCACAGTCGTTGTATTTGAGCAAAATAGTAACGTGAATGTTCCAGGTAACTCAGAGGACGATCTCTCCTTGTCTCCACTTCTGAAAGGGCCATTCCTGTGGACATGGTGGCAAAGAGAGAGTTGACCCAGTACTGACCCATTCTGGCTCTCATCCCTCCAGTTCAGCTCCAGCCTGTGCCTCCAAACTGAGCAAATCCATTCAGTGGAGAACAATCATTTCACTGTAGAAAATAATCCACATTTAAAGGAAGAAAGCCACCATTTGTGGAGCCTGGGTGAACAATGGGACCGAGCCAAACCAACAGTTGTATTCCATCAGCTCAGGCATTCAGGGCATAACAGCCTACACAGGCATCAGAGTACTTTGCTACCAGAAGCTCAGCAGGGCACTCCATTATGGTACCTACCAGTCACTGGCAATTTACATTTCCTTCAGAAAAAATTGCTCAGAGGATCATTTGCAGTGTTGCAGCTATCAGCTTGAATCCGGACTAGAAGAAAATTATTCTTACAGGGGTAATTTAGAGTCACTGTACAGCAGTGAAAAAAGACTGTTCCTGCTCAAGTGATTGTATCCCATACACTGTAAATATATATATATGTATATTATATATGCTGTTTATATGTATGTTTGTATGTAGTGTGCAAATGATTAGCTGAATTTGTGTATATTGGCATTTGGATGCACATTTTCTTTCTAACACCACAAGCTTCTGCTGCTAGAAATGAAGCACTCTGTAGAGCTGGTTTTTATTTTGCTCAGGTCAACGAACAAACTCATGTACTCATATGCCTTCACAGAGTCTACATGCAGTGCAAGAGAAGAGGCAGAACCCATGGGTGGCTTCTCTTGGTGGCATCTCTTGGTGGTTCAGTCCATGCAGGACAATGAGGAGAATTCACTATAATTTTAAACTGTCTGCAGTACATATCCTTCCAAAGCTGCCAAAAATAACAAACCTCTCACAAGATCTCTGTCAGAATTCTGTATTGCCTGTCAGAAATTCAGTTTCCCGATCCATCTGACCAGCTGTGGCTGTCTCTGAGACACACGATGAGGCCCTGAGTTCAGGTAATTTGCTCTTTGGTAAATGCTCCTTAGGCTGGTTCTGGACTGGTTCTTCATGCTCAGCTACCTCAGACAATGACCTGTGTGCAGAAGGAAGCAGTTCTGAGGAGGTGCTCTGGCAAGGCTTACTTAGTCCCAGCACAGGGGTTGTCACCCCACTGCAGGGTGAGGCCCCACTCAGGGCTTCTGACACAAATTCACCTCAATTTGCTTTATAGGCGAAGCCATTATCTAAATACATGACTGAAGCCAAAGCTTCATTCTTATCCACAACAACAGTCTTTATTGCTGAACATAAATTGTTTAGAGGAAAGTTTGGTCCTCTTTGTTTAAGCAAAATGCCATATCCTTTTTCAAATCACTTCATATGAAACAGAACTAAACATATATTGAAAGGAGGCTAATTATTTGACATCAGTGGAGTGCTAAGAGGACAAATTTTAAAAGAACATGTTTTTATTACCAAATAAAAGCACACACCAAAGCTCCCTGAAAGCAGTAACACTACATCCTCAATTCACTGCTCTGATGAAGGTGAGCATACACTGATGCTCTTTTCTTGTGGATGTGCACTGTATGTCCTATGCTCAGGGTACAAATCATTCTTAGTTAGGGAGATTGAAAACATTGTAAAAAGACTTTGAGCAATTTCAGCTTAGTCCAAATTTCAAGCATAGTTTGAATGATAACAAAGAGCTTGAGATTGAATATGGTCTTGTGTTGTGATAAGGCACGAAATGATGACACAGACACTGCTGCTCTCGAGGGGAACAAAATAGAAGAACTTTTATTTTCTGACTCTAACATTTATAGTTTTCTAAAGGTGACAGTGGATTGGAGGGTGACAGTGCCACCTCTCCAATGCCACTGGACAGACCAAGGGTCCATCAATTCTCTCCACCTCTATGAAAGAATGCAAAACATAGGTTATTTACAGAACTGTGTGTGAGAAAGTTTGTTGAAAGAATGTAAACATCAGAAGGCTTAACAAAGTCTTACAAAATCAGGGCGACAGTCTTGCCTGCATATAAACATTCTTCAAGATCTATCTCTTTATTTCTGAGGATGTTCTAAAGAATATTTAAAATATATTTTACTAAACAGAGTCCCAAAATTTTAATTCTGAACTAGCATCCTCTTTTTCTTTCCTGCTCCAAAAGCTTCTTATTCTAAGGAAGGGTTTTTATTAAACGTTTTCACTATCCTGGCACAGTTCAGTATTGCTTCCTTCTCCTTTGAGTACTAATCTTTCTTACACTGATAGGTAAAAGCAATAGTCACTCTGGTGTTTTAAAGCCGTGTAATAACATCTTTCTTCTTGTGCCTGGTCGTGCTCATTGCAACACACAGAGATTGTATATCCCAGCCCATGATTTCCTAATCAAAAAAGTTGTGCAATGAGAAGGAGAATTAAATAAATAGAAGGATTAAGGTCTTGATATACTAACACCACAAGTGAAATCAACTGATAAGATTGAGGATAACATAAACTGTGCAAAACTTGTCTTACACGGCAAGCTGGAATCCGTGCTTGCTGTGCTGTGAGAGAACAGAGGGATTTCTCTGCTGAGCAGGTCATGACTGCACACTGTACAAGAGAGGACTTTCTCTAGAGGGCAATCTGTAATTCCTGACCATGACAGCCATGATGACCTTAGATGATTTGACTGGACTAATCAACTAACTTTGTGAGATACACATACTGTTAAGTGAGCTGGATTCCATCTCAAGTATAAACCAACTTGTTCGCTATGTAAGGCTGCATTTATTTTTCTCGGTCACCTTCATATCTGAGGAAAGTAGGAATTCCTTTGGGGAAAGTATGAAACCTACATGCAAACATGCAATTCAGTACTATGAATGGAAAAGGAAAAATATCTGTGATCTGTGGGCTGCAGGACCTACAGTGAAACAGAGGAAAAGGGTGAGAAGGAAGGAGTGACAAGGGACCAACCTCTGCAACCTGACTGCAGCACTCTCTGGTTGCTGCAGGGAAGGGACTGAGTGTAACTTGTGGCTACAACAACGGGCAATGAATTGGGAATTTTAATTTTCCCCAAGCTGAGTCTGCACTGCCCATGACAATAACTGATAGATTGTCTGCCTGTCCTTGTCTTGGATCATGAAGAATACGAGCACTTCCCATTTTCTGTCCCATTCTCATTTGGAGCCAACCCCCCTACAAAAACATGTATACATTTAATTTCATAGAAATGTTCCTGGATAAATACAAGAACTGCTACAGAAGTAGGAAGTTCACACAACATTTTCAGACACCTTTTCTACAGATCACATGCAGGATATTGTACACTCCTCAATCCCTGTAGTGCAAACACAGGTCCAGGAAGATGCAGAGTTTCACATTTCAGCAGGACTCACTGTCAGGCCAGACTGTATTGTCAGCTATAGGTGTCCTTGTCAGTGTGGCAGGAAATTTTCCCTTTTGTGTCTTACTAACTGTTAAAATTCTAGATTTTTTTTTAAATATATACTTGGTTTTTTGTTTTTTCTCTAGTTTTTCTTGTTTTTTACACCACTGCCTATCTTTTGCATGTTGCTATTATACAAAAAGCATTACTAATTATGCCATGCTATCCTTGCTTTGCTTCCTGTGTTATACTATATGCAAATTCTAGCTTTACTTACAATGAAGTTGCTTTAAGCCATCAGGTTGCTTAGGCTTTTAGAGAAAGTCTTGCTGTCTTGACAAGACATAAAAGAAATCACATTATAATCTTCACTTTTTGGTGATTTTTTCATGATATAAGTATCCAATGTAAAAGATTTCTCTGTTTTTCAAGTGATACTAAGCACACGTAATCAAGTATAAAGTGATATTAACTTGAAGAGCAGGTTATCTTCTTTTACTAATTAATGGACAAAGAAAAACAACATTAAACACTTCCTGACTATTAACTATAATTGGCAACATAGTTAAATTTAACCTAACCCACGTGTTTCTGTTGTGTGTTTCCAAGCACAGCCCTAGTGCTCTCTGAGGGCTCAGTGCTCTAGAAGGCACTTCAGTTAACTTTTGAGGTTTTTGCCATCTCTGTGATAAGAGAACATGGTCCCTTCTCATAAACCTTAGCCACTGAAGCAAAATAAGAAGAATATAAAGAATGAGAAGAATATCCCCAGAGCCATCTGCAAAAGGTGCATCCTGTGTTTCTCACCACTGCACCAGCTGTGCTACCTGCTGCACACCATGTGGTTTACTGCAAACAGCCAGCAATTAATCTGCTAACTATATTCCACTGGTATTATTACACACATCAGCATACATATTCAATAATATAAAAGGAAGCTAGTCAAACCTATGCCTCAGTTTTGAGCCATCAGCACAAAAAAATATTTTCTGAGAGACAGAGAAACAAAGATATTTAGCATTTACAAAGCAATCTATATACAGACTTCCTTAAACAGAGTTTTCACAGGAGAGTTAGAGACAGGAAAATTTACATCTTGACTGCATTTGCTGAGTGACACAGTGCCTTAGCTGGGACTCAGCCTCGAGTGTCCCAAACTCCCAGGATAGTTCCTTCCTTCAAATCTCAAAAATAAGTCGAGTCACTTTGTGTATTTGGCAAGATTATTAAAAAGCTGTAATGTAAAGAAATTATAGTTAAAAATATTTCCATCATATCTGACACTTCCTTGTTGCTTTCTGATATAGGAAAAAAAAAAATACTGTTTCTTTTTCTTTGGTCCTTGCAGTAGGTAATAATGTACAGGCAAGAAAAAAGATGCATTTTTAGGTATATGTGTATCACTGATTTTAAACTTGACTACTTAGAAAAAAAGGAAGAATATATTTTACCTCTTTCCACAGCTTCCCACAAGTGAGCTTTAAAGCAAGTTGTTTAGGTTTCAGAAAGCCATTTCAAACAGCTGTTCCTACCTGCCTTCGAGAAGCAATAGTGCTATTGAAACTCCTGTTAGTCATCTTGGAATTCACAGGCTTGCTTTGGTGAGCCACATCATTCCTCCAGGTCTTAGAGTTTTCTTTTGGGTCTGAAGGGATGGGGTTCAGGAACAGTATTTTAGCAATCAGGCCATAGAGGACAGTCGCCAATACCATTGGCACAACATAAAATATACCAAAGTCCATCATGTAGATAGGAGAGTAATAGCTCCTGGAGACCTTGTAGCCACAGGACACAACAGTAGTCTCTTTGTAGGCTACTGTATTCAGGTCTAGCAAGAAAAACCAGAGCATACAGTATATGGAGGTGAAAGACCAAACAAAAATAATTATCTTTTTGGCTCTTGAAAAAGTGCATAGGAATTGAGCTTTGATTGGGTGGCAGATGGCTATGTACCTCTCAATGGTGAAGGCAGCGATGGAAAAAGAAGAAGCGTTGATTCCCAGGTACTGGAGATAAGTGATGCAGAGACACCCGACGTAGCCGTACACCCAGGACCTGTACAGGCTCTCTGTGATATTGGGTAGTCCTGCAGCCACAAGCACCATGAGATCTGCCACGGCCAGACTCACCAGATAGCAGTTAGTGGGGGTTCTCATGTGCTTGGTTCTGAGGACCACCAAAACCACCATGACGTTGCCCACGATGCCCAGCCCGCAGATGAGGAGGACCAAGAGAATGGTCACCACTTGGTATTCAGCTGTAATGATCTCCTGACTTGACAGTGGCAGCCCCGTCTGGTTCTGCTCGTCTCCTGTGCCATTCTCCATCTTCACCAGCCCACTGCTGCTTCTGCCAAGCACTCAATCTCAGCACCTGCTCTCCATGGTCCCCTGCAAAAGGGTCGCTGGAGCAGAGCGTGGGTGAGCTGCAGCCCCAGAACACGTTCTCCATGTAGTCACAGTCCCATTCCTGTACCGTCCTCCACTCCCCCTAAAGCACCTGGACTTTCATTCTTTGTAAAGCCAGCTATGAGATGGGTTAATCCCTCTTAAGGCCCCAGCTCACTTGCACAGGCTAAAAGGCTGTTTTCTCACAGCTGGTTTGAGGCATTCACGGACACCCAGCCCGTGGAGGTGGGAGATTCCTGCCTGCAGCGGCAGGGGCGGCGCAGCCCCGGCTCTGCCAGCCGCTGCGCGCCGCCCGGGCTGAGCCGAGCCGAGCCGAGCCGAGCCCATCCAGGCTCCCCAGCGCCGCTTGCCAGGAGGAGCCACGGCGCTGCGAGGGTGGAGACAGCAGCAGGAGGTGAAACGAGACGGGCTCCTGAAGTTTTTCTGCTTCACGCCGCTCTCCCTCTCTGCTCTCAGAAAGCTATCATGACAGCATCGATCATACTAATCCACACTGGCAAACAAAGGAGAGCTGACTGGCAACAAAATTGCACTGATTTTTAAAATTCTGACTGCCACCATGCCATTGTGAAAGTAACGGCGATTTACATTTGCCTCCTGCTTTGCAAGGTGCTGTAATAAGCCCTTCAGGGTTTTACAGAAACAAATGCATCCCAGCTTTTGAAAATAGCAGGAAAAAAAATGTAGGAGTCCTTTTTACTTAATAGAAAATTCTGTTCAAAACCTCTATCACTACAGCTGTCATCACTCCTGAGTCCTTTCAACCCTTTTAAATTGCAGCAGAGCAACATTGAAATGATCGCAACACAAATTACTTCTTAAGGAGATCAGTCACACATGCACACATGTGCATGCACACAATACACACAGTGTCACCAATCTACCACTCTTTCCTCACTGTAGATTCTCCTCTGGTTGAATAAACTCTTCCACAGTCAGTCAGGTTGTGTCAAACCACAGACAAATCAAAGACTGGTGGAAATAACTGTTTTAAGCAGTGCAGATAAGCCCTACCAATTCAGTAGCCCAGCTGCACTGGAGACTGCACTTCCCTGTCTCACTTGCTATCTAAATGTCTTAGTGAGAGAAACAATAGCAAACCCTTCTGTAAGGCTCTGTGAAAGTGCCCTTGTCAACTCCCAATCACAGTCCCTCAGTCCACCATTTCTCCTTATACTATTGTGTTAAAAATGTTAAGAGCAAATTTGTATTAAAATCCCTTCTTTTTCTGCACTTAAGGGAATTGTTTTTCCTATTTGCTCAGGAAAGGTTTAACAAAATAAAATGTTGTGCAACTGAGGAAAGGCATCTTGGATTTCGAAACAGACTGTAGTGTTTAGCAGTGGCATATGTTTGTGAAACTAGGATTTTAAGCAGACTTAAAGAACAAAAAGGTGGCGACAAATAGAGAGTATCACCTGAATCAGAGCTGAAAATCAGACTCAAACAATTCCAGAGGTTTGAAGCCACTCAGTTAAGTTTTCCAGTCATTTTTTTCCACTTGCCTTTTCACATTCCTGTTGTGATCACATACTTTTATCTGTAGATCCAAAAATACTTAATGAAGTAAAGCAAACATATTTTTTCCTCTTTAATAGATTAAGAAACAGGGTGAAAAGAATTAGATTGTTTTGCCAGTGGTCTTGCAGTGGCCAGTGAGAAAATGCCGGTTGCTGATTACTTGACCAACAGTATATGAGCAGAAACATATAATCTTGATTGTCCTTTATGCCATCTGCACATCCTGTAATTTGGGACACAGCTGAAAGAGGAAGAAGATCAGTACTACTGTAATGCCTGGGTGTCATCATAAAAAGTATTCCATCTAGCCCCTCTACACTCCACAACATTTTGTCCTTCAAAATGGACAGATTTCCCCTTAGGACTCTGTGCTTTTAAAGCTGTGTGACCATAGTGGGGGCAGCCCCTGATGTTCAAGCCCACAGCATAAAATGCACCTTGAGGGAGCCCAGGATTGAGAGATCACAGAGTCAGTGTCAGCACTCAGGGACCCAGCAGGGCACTGAATCAAAGATTCAAACCAGGAAACGGAGTGAGATGGCTCTGTGGATAAACTCCTCAGTTCCCAGCTGAATTAAAAGTTTTAGGCACCTCCATAGAGTGATTTCTCTTTAAGGGGTGACTGATGCCTTTCTGCCACATTGTCACAGAGTGAAGTCTTGCTGCTCCTGTTTCTGTGTATCCTGCTAGCTTATGTAGGCAACTTGCATGTTCTGATTTGGCCTGAGAATCAGCACATCTGAGAGCATGTAAGTGTTTGCAGTGTAGGAACTAATGGCTGAGGACATGGCATACAGAGAAGCAGTGGAATATTTAAAAGGCCAGGATTTTGAAGCAAATATTGGAGCTCTGGAAGATGTGCAAGACATGTACTATCTGATGCTTGCTTGCCTCAGTCTTCTGCATCTGCTACTGGTCTGTGTCAGAGAGAGGATAGACTGTCTTGTTTCAGTCACTTTTTATGACTTTTTATCAAGTGTTGCATTCTGGTAGTGAAAAGGGTACAGACTTGTCACTGTATGGCTATAAGGAAGTAAATCTACAGTAGGCATTCAGAGGATTTTATCAAAAGCAAAATTTTAAGTATTTTATCAAAAAGTAAGTATCTTATCCAAGTATTTTATGAAAATACTATCAGTATTAGCATACTGAAACATTAACATAAACATAAATTATTAACATAACATTTCCCTTTTCTTTTCATAAAATACTTCCACAACCTACAACGTTGATATAAAACCTGCAGTAATTGCAGTAGGAATTTCAAGACTGGAAGTATATATTCTGTGTAATTAGAGCATCTGGTGCTGTGGATTTCACTGAAACATCATATGATGCACGTTGCCTGATACATTCAAATTATCCTTTCAACATGATTATCAGTCAGAGATCAGATACTGAATTTGGGAATCAGTAGAAGACCAATCATTTCTCCCAGCTGATGCTATGTTAATACAATTCTCAAAATATGATGGCTAGTTTCAAAAGCAGCTCAGCACAAATACTTGCAGGCCTGGCAGCTGTGCCAGGGAAATTTTGACAGAAGGCGGCCCAGAGACCACTGGGAAACTTTTACTGCATATTTGTTATTCCATTTTATGCCTGTACCTGTTGGTCCAGCATCATCTGACATTGCATGTAGAAAAGAAGACAGACACAGTTTGCAAATCAAAAACAAGAAGCAGAAAAACAAGCCCTGGAAATGTGCTCACTTTTGCCAGTGCATCTCTTTCAGTGCAACTCTTCGGGCAGGAGGGAGAGGGGAAGGCATGTTGACACCACCTGGTCTATGTACACTTAGCCAACAGTATCCTTGTCCAAACTGTTTTCCCATTTGTCTCAATTAAAATGTGTCTCTGCTCACTTGAGTCACAACTAACCCATAATAAACTGTCTGATAATATGAAGTGCACACTGAGGTGGAACAGTGAATCATTATAAACTGTTTACTCCACTCGCTATAAATTATTCTTAATTCTGTTTCTCTAACTCAGATCACTTCCCCAGTGGGCCTTTTCTGTTTTGATAAACACTTACAAAAAAAAAAAAAAAAAAAAGCAATTTCATAGTCTACTACCTCCTGCACTCAGGGTTCATAAAAAAATCACAGCTAAGTTGGATTCTTTGATGGAACACAGAGCACTTATTCCTGTACAAGTATTTCCAAGGCTGTTTTTCGAGAACAGAAGTCATCATTGGTAATTGCTTTATTACCATCCAGAGGCTGGCTTTTAAAGTTTGTAACTAGCTACTGGCATGATCAGCTCCAAGTGCGTTTGGGAGATTTGCACTTGACATGGTTAAATACTGTAGCAACTGTGGTCAGCTAGAGTTTATTACTGTCCTACACCTGCTGTGCCATGTAGCTGTGCTTTTGTGCTGATGTAGTGAACCCATGGATAAGTGTTTGGTTTGTGGGAGGAACCTGCACCTGGAAAAGCCTTTCGTAAATAAAGTGTATGAGGGAGCCAAACATATCTTCTGTGAGATAAATCTCATTACCCAAGGCAGGGATCCTTTCTAACTTATTTTTTGTTGCCTGCCAATGGAGAATGCTGAACTACTGCTGAAAGCCTGGGTGGGTTTTCCAGACATGCCTAAGTTGTTTAGGACTTATGATGAGGTGGAGATCATAACCGTGTCTGACAAATGCTGATGGATTTAAGGGCTTTTGATATTCGTGAGAGTCTAAACTGTGTTTCAAATGTGAGGGGGTTTGCATATTTCTTTTCTTTTAGTCTTCATCATGGACTGGTATGGGCTCGAGGCAAGTGATAATGAATCTTAATTTATTTGTTCTGAAAAAACAGTTGCCACAAAAAGTATTAAAAATGGATTTAAGCAATAAGCTGGCTCACATGGGAAATTTTGTTTACTTCTTGCTTGTCAACAAGGTCACTGGATACTGAAGTTTGTTGAGACAGATCTGGGATCACGTGGCAATGGAGGCTGGAAGAACTTTAAAAGGGCTGCTCTTTTTTTCCACTAATTTCTGTCAACTTGGGTGGAGATAAAGTGTACAAGAGCCTTATGAAGGAGCAGGAAATTTGCCAGAATAAATATAGAAAGAGTGCCCAAAACAAAATTTAAAAATGGGTGAGGAAGACTTGGAAGAAAATGGGGTTTTTTATTGCTTAATTATTTGCATTCCCTTCAACTTCACCTCTTAAGGGACTATCAGCTAAGCCATAATTATCACTGAAAGGTGATCTGAAGAAAGAGGAGGTGCAGTTCAGTAGGGAAAAACACAAAGTGGTACATTTTGGCAGGAGCAAGCAAGTACCCAGCTCTGTAGAAGCTGCTCATCTGACCCCAAGCCATGCAACCATCAGTATGAAGGTTGATGAGAAGCTGATGTGAAATCCAACTTTCATCCAAAGTGTATCAGCAGAAGCTGGGCATTCTCCTAGCTTATATCATGTCTTTCCATCCTTTAAACACAACTATTAATGCTATTTGATAATGCATAATTTCAGAGAAGAAAATGCATATGGTCAAAGTCTGCTTTGTGCATATATTTCATATATGTACTTTGGGTTAAAATTGTTGCCCCTATTTATAAAAAACACCACAGAAAGTCTTCTTGATTATGGACAACATTTAGATTATAATTCCAAATTCTTAATAAAAATAAAAGCATTTTTAAGTTATGCTGGAATCTCATTCTTTAAGGTCCAGATTCTATGAGCAGACTATTTTGTAGGCATTAACACCAATTGCCTATACAAGAGATCCAATGTTTGAAACAAATGAAAAACATAACAGCATAAAAGATCAAAGTAGAGCTCTTGTCTTTGGTGGTTGTGAGTTTTAGATCTCACAGATCCCATAGTTTTACTTCAAGGACAGAACTTCCTAGTTCCTATGTAAAACCAATTTTCTGTTTGTGTCATCTGTTTGTGTCTCTGGAGAGCCTCAAGACAGGAGAATAAATCCTAATTCTACCATGACACTGAATAGAGCTTTTTCATTAAGAATATAGTTGCTTGTCTATTATTCTAGGGGATAAAGTAATGAATGATCAGACAGAATTTCATGATATTCATTTAAATTTGTAGTAGAAAGATTTGTCATAATTCAGCACAATACCAGCTTTTTGTGCTCAGAAGAAAAGCAACACAAGGATATTAATTCACTCATTAAGATACTATATTTTTGATAATGTTTAATGAAAATTCTTCCTAGCCATGAAAATTACTCATCTCACCTGAGTACCTTGATCACCAGTTTGGCATATCTGAGATTTTCAGTGGGTTCAGCATGATAATCTGGGAGCTGGGAAGGGGTTCGACTTACTTGGTATTGCAAAGCAATTGACAGCTAAGCACTTTTTTTCCTTGATGAATTAATAACTCAACAAAATCATAGGAAAAAGTAATAGAAAAGGAGTGTCAGGGAAGCAACTCTTATCTCATAAATTATCCGGATGAGTCCTGACCAAGCACAGTCCAATAACTCTCCAAGTATGGAGGGATTACATCAGATCTGTTTGAGCCTTCTGAGTCCAGACCCTAATTGATGTACAGCTTGGTAACTTCTTCCTAACCAGCAAAGAAAAACTGAGTAATACCGAGCAGCATGTAATATCTGGTGTTCAACTGGCCAGGTGCGCGCAGCTGTGCTGTTGATCCCTGTAACCATGGTAGAAGATGTGAGCTCCCCATGTGGGAGATGGGAGTTGTGATCCCAGCAGTGTCTTTACTGGAGCATGGCAAAAAGCCTTAGGGAAGGTTTCTGTCAGTCTGAGATGGTTGGTTATGGTGGCTGGTTGTTTGAGTACAACACAGAGCAGACTGAAAGCTGTTTGTTCAAACATAAGAATACAATATGCTGTTGTACATCCTCAGCTCCAGGTTGTGTGATTTATTATGCAAAGGCAGTGGAAAATTGGTTTATACCCTGATTTCTTGCACACACCACTTCCATTAGTATATGGGAACATTGCAGGAAGGACACAGAACTACTGCTATAGCTGATTAAAGTGATCTCTTGTTGGTAACTCCACATGTGTGGAGACGTGAGGCTTGACTCTATTTTCTCAGAAGGCTGATTTATTATCTTATGATATATATTATATTAAAATGCTACATTAAAACTACATTAAAAAAAAAGAGAGAAAAGATTGATCAGAAGGCTTGAAAGAACAAGAATAGAATAGAATAACAAAATCTTGTGACTCTCAGAGTACGATGCAGCTGCATTTGTGATTGGCTCTTAATTAGAAACAACCAACAGGCACCAATCACAGATGCACCTGCTGCATTCCACAGCAGCAGATAGTTATTGTTTACATTTCTTTCCTGAGGCCTTCAGCTCCTCAGGAGGGGAAAAATCCTAGCAAGGGATTTTTCATAAAAAATTATGGTGACAATCTCTAGGAATGTTTCTTGTAGAAACAAACACAACCAGGATGACTGAAACAGCTTCCTATCGCCAGCCAGGTGTCTATGTGCAAATCACGAATGGGACGGGACTGCTAGGAACGTGTCTTGAGCTGTTTGATTTTCCAGCATCAGTCTCATTACATAGTTATGACAATGGGAAGATGCCATCAGCTCACATTCCAGACAGCAGACCAAGATCTCAATGTTACAAACTTACTTTAAAAGTTTTTTGACCAATCACACAAAGCAAAAGCATATTGACAGTAGTTCCATCCAATCACTATAAGCACACATACCTTCGGCTAAAACAATGCTTGCTGCT
Organism: Pyrgilauda ruficollis; assembly: GCF_017590135.1. Lineage (NCBI taxonomy): Eukaryota > Metazoa > Chordata > Aves > Passeriformes > Passeridae > Pyrgilauda > Pyrgilauda ruficollis. The sequence continues at coordinate 12,310,845 of NW_024523822.1, read as the reverse complement.
TTCGAATACAATATCTTCTTGTAAGCCTTAAAATACAATGCACAGAGCCCTATTATTAAGCTTAGATCTCCCTAATATCTCACTAGATATATTTTTCTGCAGTTTAGGGAGTTATTCTAGCCAAGCATTAATACAAAGACCATTGTTCTATTTGTCCCTACTTTTCTACTTACATCATTTTTCTGCTGACCTATCTTATGGCTGCTGCTTAGCTCTAATCACAGTTCTGCTGTTTCTGAGGCCTGTCTTTTGCAGCTTTCCCAAAACTCTCTGATTTTATGGATTCCCACACTTCCAATTTTTTTTTCAATCCTAGTAAATTACTTTCATTGGGAAGAAAAAAACCAACGAGCAGTTGCATATTGTCATTTCAAAATGTTGAAAAATTTTTAGTAATTCAGAAAAGAATCATGTTCCACTGTTGAAAATGTAAATCTGTTTGCTCATAACCCCTGAGCTGCATAAAAGTTTTAAAAACAGCTGGTTTTATTTCATTTCAATTAATCTTTCTGGGCATGATTGCTCTTTAATGCAAACAGTGAATCACAAAATCACTTACCCATTTAGATTTAAAAGTAGAACAAACAGTAGAATTGGAATGCAGTAGAGCCAGAGAGTGGTTGTTAGAATTAGGATGAGTCCATGGCAAAAGATGCAGGAATGCCTTCTCTTGGGCCCGTACCAAATTGGAATCCAGCCAGCTGATTTTCATTCTGGTATGAGGAAGGAGTGAGGTTTGTGCCTCTTCTGTTCCTTTGTTCAACCTCAGTAATTCTCAGAGGCTTTAATGAGCTGATACATTTGGCAGACAGGTTATCAATCTCAAATAAATTAAGCCTGGCAAACATTACAAGTACGTACATGAAGGACAGAAGGTTACAGATGTGTCTGGAATGGAGTAAGTTGAGAACAAGGGCATCAGGAAAAAAATACAGGGAAAAACTATTACACACACCATAAAATAGAGGAGAAACTTGGATCAGAATTCATGCCTCATTAGATACCAGAGAATTTAACCAAAAGATGCATTTCTGCAAAGAGCCAGCTACTTTTTTCTGTTGCTCTGACAATTACTCCCTTGATTTTGTAAATGTAGGTTTGATAAATTTGATGGGATGTGCAATCTCAAGGGCAATGCAGTGACTTATCTGTGTGAAACGGCTAATTAAAAACACCACAACGATATCAGAGGATCAGAGGAAAAAATGACTGAAGTTATTAATTAGAGATGAGCAAATAGGTCTGAATCAAAACCTGATCAAGCAGTAACTCTGTGAGTTAAAGCCAAAAATATGCTGTTTCCTTCCTGGAGATTTGGTTTTGTTATCTTTTAATCTTTTATCACTTAGAATTCAGCACTGCAAAAAATGGCAAGTTTTGTCCTTTTGGACTTCATTCACTTCTACTGTAATTGTATTGGGAATGAGCAGTGAACATGTAGCTAACATATGAAACCATTTTAATTCATTGTATTACACCATGGCTATAATAATGTCCTTCATGTAAAGGAAATATCTTCATTAGGAGAATGCAAGACCAAAGTTTTTAGATGTATTGAATACATTTCTATAGATTACTATGGAATTAATAATTAAGAGTTGATGCTTTAATTTACCAGACTGTAAAAACACGTCTTTGTTAATGGATAGCATCATTTGAATGACAATTTCATAGGACACACAGCTCTTTATCTCTGGTCTTCCCTTCTCTCATCCTTCTTTCTTCATAATCCCCTTTATGACTGTGTGTGGTACAACACACAATTCCACAACGTCTTCGCCCTTGCTCTTACCTCCACAGGCCTGTTACCTTTTGTGAACATGTTTCATAATCACCTTAGCAGGGAGGATCAGAGGCTGCAGTGCCAGAGACAGGTTCACAGCTGGAGAGCTGTCCCTGTCCTGCAGCTTGGAGCAGAAAGGGAGAAGTCTGTCGTGGTTTCACCCCACACCACTCCATCAGCCCCCCGATGTCGGAGCTGTGACAGGCACACGGGGTTCTCACCGATTCGGTTGCAAGGCTGAACACGGTGAAAACAGCCGGCAAAAATACCCGTGGAGTTGACTTCGGCCTGGTATCACCCCCTGGGGAGGCTTAGCTGACTACAGAGCTCTGCCTTTTATTTCCAAAGTGATCAGTTGCGCAGTGGGGTGTTGGTGGCTCAGGTGCAGCTTAAACCCATCAACACGGAAGGTAAATACCAGGCAGCAAAACATTTCAAATGGGACAGAAAATGAAGAAGGGCTGATCCAGAGCTCAGTCACTGAAATGAATGAGCATCAGTGCAATCCCTAGCAGCTATTCCAGTAATTTTACAATTTATGGAAATTTAAGAGTTCTGTGGAGCTGCTCTTCGTTAGTCTCCTGTTATTTTCGGTATTATCTTCAAGGTGAACTGCCAGACTCAGCTGTTGTGTGTTAGTAATGAGCTGTTACCAGAAAAATTTGTTAGAACCACAGACTAAAATCAACTCTCCATAAATACAAACAGGGTGGTATCAGGGAACCACGGACTCTCTCCCTGATGCTGCTTGGTACTTTCACACTGTGCATGTTTGATGAATGAGGTCATGAGAGCATGTAAACAGCACTTCCAACTATTTTCCAGTATCTTGGGAGAATACATGGCTTTACTGAGAAAAAGAAATCATCAAGAACAGGTTCAGAAGGTATGACATATCACAGAAGGGATGCTTCACACTGCAGATTGTTACTTCACGTGTGGCATCTGAAAGGGTTAATACTGTTCCTGAGGACACAGAGAAAAATGGGAGTGGAATAAAACAAGGAGGAAGGACACAAAAACCAGTGAGTGAGTACACAAGCAGCAGTGAAAATGGATGCAACAGTCTGAAAGAAATATTAATCCTGTGTCTGGCTGATCACTGTCATCTAAATTGCTGCAGAGCACCAGCGCAGGCTTTTACTGCAGAGACCCGTGTGAAACCCAGCAGAAACCCTCGGAGCAGGGCTGGGAAGGATCCTCATCTCCCCATCATGGCACAGAGTCCTGTTCTCTTGCGTTTATATATAATCCAGCAGCCCACCTCCTCCTGCTTTTCCTCTCCATGGCCCGAGAGGAAATCTGGAAATGTTTTACAGAGGGGAAAGGACTGCAGGAGGAAATCTGGAAATGTTTTACAGAGGGGAAAGGACTGCAGGAGGAAATCTGGAAATGTTTTACAGACGGGAAAGGACTGCAGGAGGAGTTGCTTTGCTCCACACGCTGCCCATGCCTGCCTGCTCCGGGCTGCACGCTGGCAGTGTGTGACACAGCCAGGGACAGGGAGGGACACGGCGAGGGACAGGGCGGGCACAGCACGCAGCAGTCCCACGGGTGCAGCCCAGAGGTGCCATCCCTCAGTCTGACAGCAGCTGCTGAGGCATCTTCAAGGAACAGCCCGGCTCGGGGGGGATCCTCACTGCCTTCTGCAGAAGGCTTTGTGCCAGCAGAAGGAGGAGATGCTAAATAAGGAAAGGGGATGCTAAGGAAATCTGAGCGGAAAAGATGTGGGGGAGAAGCAGCAGGGAAGGAAATATAGCTGAAGGCTATGTTTTAAGAGACATAGGAGGGTTAAGAAAGCCACATAATTCAAAAAATAGACTGGGAAAATAAAAAAAAAAAAACTGAAAAACCCACCACCACCCTTGCCCCACACACATAAAAACACACCCCCACCCCCACCCCAAACCCCAAAAAATGAAAACAAACAAACAAAACCAAGAAAAGGACAAAAAATTAACTTTGCTTCAGACTGGGTCTTGACAGCAGCACTGGAAGGAGACCAAACTGTGGGTGAACTGAAGGACTGAGCACCTTCTTCCTGATTTTGCTGTACAGACAAAGCCAGCAAGACCTCCCATGGGTCTCCCGGGGACTATTTCCTTCCCCCTACTCACCCCATCCACATTTGCAGCCCCCTCACAGAGGATGATGGAGAAAGATCTGGAAGCCTGATCATCCTCAAGGATCACAGCCCACTGCCATATGGAGGTCAATCCTCAGCATTCCACCTGAAATGAAGGGATGGAAGTTCTGCTCCTCAAAACCAATAGTGAGTCAGTGGTACTGAGTGAGGTTGGGCTGTTTAGCCACAGTAACACTGCACTTCAGGTTCCATGGAAAACTCCTTGGATGACTGGTTTGGAGACTCTAAACCTGGAGGTTTTCTGAACTTGCCTAGGCAAAGCCCTGAGCAGCCTGATCCCCCTGTGAATGTTTTGTCCAGGAGGCTGGACTAGATGATCTCCAGAGGTGGCTTCCATGGCTCTAAAGGGAGATGCTGTAAAAGACTCTGGTGTATTCCTGGCACCCAGAGACTGGGAGGCTGTGCCAGGACCTGTGTTTGGCTGCAGAGCTGGTTGGAGCAGGGAAAAACCTGACTCTCTTGCATGTATAGTTGGAAGTCTGACATAGCAGAGCAGCACAAGCAGTGTGGTAAGGTTAGGTTTTTTATGAATCTGGATGGATAAACTTCTGGGGTTTTGTCAGTCTCTTATTATTTTTCATGTAATTGCCAAGGAACAGTTAAGTCACAGGTTGGTGACAAGGCTTGGTCATTTTTTAAAACCACATTCTACCTTAGCAAGTCAGTTAAGTGACATCCCTGTTCACACACACAGAAGATGCAAGGACCATGGAAAATTATATTCAACAAGAAAAACTACCTTTACCTAACACAAACCACAAAATGTGAAATATAGTTCATATAAACAAGCACTCAAGCAGTTCAGAAGCTCAGAACTTAAACTAAACAAGGACAAAATATGTCTCAGAATAAGCACTGCTAAGAGAAGGTGAGAATTTGTGACTCTTGGCCCCAACAGTCATTACTTGCACAGCTAACCCTGAGATGGAGCAGTAGCAAGAATGTTAAGGTGGAATGTGAGTTGTATATATTTATGCCTTCATTTAACATCCCAAGAAACAAAGCTCTTTTAGCATATTTCAAACAGCTCTTGTGAATCTAATCAACACTTCACACTCACAAAACTGGACAATGCAAAGACACAAGTCCAAAAACATTGGGTTTTGGTTGTTTTTTTTTTTTTTTTTTTCCATTAGCATGGATTAAAATTGTATTTTTTCTCAAGTTGCCACATTTTCAGTTTTTCAACCAGCTTGTTAGTTGTCATGGCCATTTGCAATCATAGAAGTTGTTGGTTTTCCTTTGCATTTTACACCATTGCAAAGGTTATTAAGGACAAATATATAGTCCTTTAATTCACTGTAATACTTTTTGAAGGAATCAGCTCGTAAAGGTGGTAGGAAATCTTGAAATGGCTGCACAAGACCCAGCATTGCACTTGAGTTTGAGGAGAGGTGATAAAAACATCTTTAGTTAAAATGGTGTCCAAGGGAGAGGGGTCATACAGCTTTTTGGAGGGAACAGCACCAAAGCACACAGATCCCAACAATGTAAACCGGAGAATAAATGTAAAAGCAGTATCAAATCAACACCTAAGGTCCTGAGACCCCAGATATTTCAAATTAAGTTTAAAAATTAGGATGGTTGAATATGTACATTCAGCTGGATCAGTACTTGGCCGCATGTAGCAATGAAGATACAGCAAGTTAGACTTGACAACATTCCAATGCCTGTGATTTTTAATTCAATGCTGTGCACATCCCTTTGTGCGCTGAGGACAAGAGTCCTCATTTTTTAACTGCTTTTGAAAAAACAAAGAGGGAGGAAGCTTCCATTCTTACAAATATCTGAAAAAGGTACAGCTAGCCTAGCAACAGGCACTTTATGAAATGTCTCAAAGCAAATAAGCTATTTGTCTGCTACATAAGCATCAGAAGATCTTTGGCAACATGATGAATTCAGAAAATAAGAATGGCATTCATAATACACACTGAACAAAGTGTTTCTTCATGTGTCCATGTCTGTGTCAGCACATACTGGGTGCCATTTAATATTCAGTATTATTTGATGTCTTATCATTACAAATAGGTGTCCAAACTGCATAAAAGCAAACTATAACACAGACTAAATCAGATCAAATCGATCTCATTTTACATCCATTTAGTGCTCATATTTTCCTGGGGCAATTACAGGCCCAAATCCTGTGCAAAAGATTTTTAGTTGGGAAAAAAACCAAACAAAACATTGGAAATTATTAGCTGCAAATATCCTAGAATATCAACACTTTAAAACAAAGCCTGATTTGTTTAAAAAAAAAGCTTTTTTTTTTTTTACTGCCTTGCCAAAAGAAGGGTGGAAAAGGAATTCAGTGATTCACCCTGATGCTTGAACGCTGAGTATGCTCTGTGGATGGAAAGCATATTAAAAAGATGACAATTTATCTCAGCATCTATTCCCAACACAGAGGTTGTACAGGTACCTTTCTTGTTGAACATTCCAGCTCTGACACCACCGTTTTAAGTCATGATCTTTTGTAGGATGTAAATTTTTATGTGTGCTGAGTAACTGGGGAAATTAATTTTGAACTGCATGTCCTGTCACAGCTTCATTACACAAGAAGGGCTCATGCAGCCACAGCCCTTTGTGTTGACAAGCGCCCATAAAGTCCAATTCAGCTGGAGATGTTTAGTCTTGATAAAGTAACAAAATAGTGACTTCTTTGAAAAGTGTGACTGCTGGATGGTATCAGTTGGTTGGACAGCTCTAATATGGTTGCTAATTATTTAAATTAGTTTTGTATCATACCAGGGGAAATTTTTTTCTTTCAAAATGAAGGCCTGGCTCTGCTTCAGAGGTTGTTGCTTGTTTCCCTAAGCCTTGTTTTCCTGTTTCACCTGCCTGCAACAACTGTTTGCAATTTGGATATATCAGTCCACAATTTCTGTGGGAAAACCAGTGTCTCACACTGGTTTTGCATTTCCTTATGTATCAAAGGAGAAGCACAAAGTGGCTAACCATGTCAAAACAGTGGTTACTGCTGGACAAAGATGGGATACTTCCAGCCTCACTTTACCTGTCCTTTCCACAATTTGTTATAAAGCCTCAAATTTAACAAGTTATGCTGAGAGCATGTACAGCCTGCTCTTTTTACAGATTTTGAAGACATTTCTTCTTCTGGATGGCTTTTCTTTATTATTCTTTTTGGTCATGATCCTGTTTCTACAGGACCCAAAATGAGGGAGCTTTCCTCATTGACTCAAAAAGACATCAAATCAGAGCCTGACTGTGAAAAAGACAAAGAAAGACTTTCTATCCTGTTATTCTTAGGCATGAGAACTTTCTAACTGGACTGCTCTTACACACATCATTCTCATCAATTCTTATATGTTGCTACTGCAGTAATTTGCAGTGACAATTTGTTTCCCATCTTTTGCTCCCTTACAGCCATAGAAACCTAGAAGCCTTTGTCAGATATCTTCTTGTCATGGATTGACTCTGGCACAGTGCCAGTGCCCCCATGAAAGGTGTATTCCCCAAAATGGTTGCTGTGAGATGTGACCAGGGAACAGAACAAAGCAGGCTCTAACTTGGGAATGGAGGAAAAAAAAGACAACACTTTATTAATCTACACAAAAGAAAAAAAGAAGGGGAAAACTACACACACACAACAATTCACAATAGAACACTTTCAAAACACTCCTCCTCCTCCCCTCAGTCCTCTAACATTCAAATCTCCTCTAACACATCAATTATCACTCCAAAACCTTCCTTTCACACAAGCCCCCCCCCAGTCCATCAGGAGAGAGGAGCCTCCCTCCTGCACCATGGGCCTCCCCAGGAACCACAGTAGAACTTCTGTGCTTCCATGTCACACACGGCAGCTGCTCGAAGAGAAATCTGCCATGGTGACCATCTTCCTTCCATGTCCAGTGCTCTCACCACTGTCCATGGATCCAAACTACTCCTTAGGTTCTTTTTAAGAATGCTTTTCACCCAGTTCCAAGAAGATGGCCTTCTCTCACCATTTGGGACGCCTGTCCCCCCCATATTCACTCCCCTGGGGCCTGGGGCTCAGGAACAGAGATCCTTCGCTGAAGACCGAGGGTTCCACCACACCCTCCCTTTGAGCAGCTGCCAGACACAACACACGATATTGGGATAAAGGCTGTCACCCCACGACACTTCTCTAGGAGTTCAAACCCCATCCAGTTTGGGCACTGTAAAACTCCAACTAGGATAATTGATTTTCATGGAGATAGAAAGAAGGAATTAATGTGTACTGCTTTTTGTACAGCATCAATGATTATGCATGGATGCTCTTTTAAAATGAATTGTTTCTTATGAACTTTTTGCTTTCCACACAGTGAACTCCATCTGAAAGAGGTCCAATAACCTCCTTGACAATGCAGCATTAGTGGCCAGATCATTTTATTACAGCTGAAATTATGTTAAATATTGAAATACATACAGCTAAGGCACATGGAGGCTCTGTGGATTTTCTAAGTACCTGTAATTGCATCCTCTGCAATTTATATAGGCTGAAGACATCAGGTTCCAGAAGTTTTAATCTTGCTTCACAAGACATTTTCACAACAGCAGAAGTGAAAAATCCAGGGGCTTTGAGGCAGCATATTCAAGGTTGAGACAGAAGTGGATGTGAACAGAGATAAAATAGTTTTAGGCACCACATCTCTTATCTTTCAAAAAAAAAAAAAAAAATGTAGCAGCTGTCTGTCAGAATTGCCCTCTCTGTTCTGATGGTGATGCAGATCAAGGGCATCCTACTTGGCCCTGCAGTGCTGGGAAGCTTTCCTCATTCACAGTGAACCTGTCTGTTTTGAAAAAGGCATTCTCTTTCCAGAAGTGTCACTTAGTTTTCTGAGCACCCAGACAAAAGAAACACCATTTTTCTTTACATCAAGATTTTATTATGATTGAAGTTATAGCAAGAATTGGAGGCATTCTTTTTCAGTCATTGTTTGAACACCAGACAAACAGTAGCTAAAATCCATGGCAGCTACCAGAAAGATTCAAAATAAAGATGAACGCTGTGGATGTGTAACTGGGCACAGCGCTGCTGTGGCATGACTGTCTGAAAGCTGCTCAGAGCTGGAGCGGAGCCAGCAGCCTTCATACATCTGAATTTCTGTGACCCTTTGCCTTTGCTGGGAGTCTGTAATGATAAAATAAGCAAAGCACCCGGGCTTTTTTTCCCTTGTCACATCTCCACACAAGTTGGTCCAAATTATGATGAGCTTGTGGTGAATAGGAAGGCTGACATCATGAAGGCTCTAGCAAGCAGTGTGTGTGCTGGTCCCTTTCAGCAGAGGTACTCCTCCAAAAGTCCTTGTTCCAGAGCCATGGTGAATGCCTCAAGACCACTCTTGGTAGTAGAGACAAGGAACCTGAAAAGGCTCTTGATCCTGGCACAGGACTCCTCCCTCTCTTCCTCTGCCCCAGCATGAAGTCCCTCCAACAGGAAATGGTCCACCACAAGCTTCTCCAACAGGAATCCTTCTCACAGACCACAGTTCTTCACAAACTGCTCCAGCATGGATCCCTTCTGTGGGGTGCAGTCCTTTAGGAGCAGGCTGCTCCAGCATGTGTCACCCACAGGGTCACAAGTCCTGCCAGCAAATCTGCTCCAGCCTGGGCTTCTCTTTCCATGGGGCCACAGGTCCTTGCAGGAGCCTGCACCAGCATGAGCTTCTCACAGAGTCACAGCCTCCTTCAGGCATCCACCTGCTCCAGCATGGGGTCCTCCATGGACCACAGGTGGATCTCTGGGCTGCAGGGGCACAGCTGCCTCACCATGGTCTGCACCACAGACTCCAGGGGAATCTCTGCTCTGGTGTCTGGAGTCCCTCCTCCACCTTCTTCTTCCCAGAATCATTGCCTGCAGGTTTCTCTCACACATATTCTCACTCCTCTCTTTCAGTTACTGTGGCACCATTTTCTCTCCCCATTAAATGTGTTACCCCAGAGGTGCTACCACGAACACCCATGGGCTCAGCCAGCAGCAGCTGTCTTGGAGCTGGCTGGCATTGGCTCTGTCAGACATGGGGGAAGTTTCCAACACTTCCCACAGAAGCTACCCTTGTAGCCCCTCCACTGCTAAAAACCCCTCTATAACCAAAATATTGCCTCACAAAGCCAATACTCTGTCCTGGTTCCATCCAGTACAGAGGTGTTTATTTTGCAGCAGTCACGAGGGGGTGCAGCCCAGACCTGCATGTGTATGGCCAGGAGGTCATTCCATAGCAGTCACATCATTTCTAGGGCAGGAGTTAAGGGACTGAGGCTTCTGAGAAGAAAGGTGTGGCTTTCAACAGAGAAAAAAGGTGGTCGGAGGGGGGAAATTGTTCACCATTTGTTCATTGTCTTGGGACTCACGGTGAGCATTTTTTCATGGGAATCACTCTCTCTTTTGTATACTTTTGTTATTAATATTGTTGTTGTTACTGTTTGTTTTCTTCTCTCACTGCTGTTTCCAGTAAATTGTTCCTATTTACCCCTGATCTCTGCTTTTTGTGCCTCCCATTGGAGGGGAGCTGTGAGTGGCAGTGTGTTTTAGCAGGAGTACTAATCTGTAAAACATTCCTAAATCAGAACATTGAGTAACTTAGAACTGCAAATGTCATTGCTTGCATGGGAAAAGAGATAAACCTAGATGAAGTTCTCTGAGCAGGTCAAGACTGCACCAAAGGGATTTCCAGAAGGCTCTAGAAATTGCTCCATGGCATGTCTGTCATATTTGCACAGCTTCATTCTGCTGACAAGAATAAGCACATTAATCATAGGGGTCTCAACATGCATTTAGCAAGCCAGTTATGGTAAACATATCATTACTTTCACAGAATAAATTAGCTGAGAAGGGTAATTTCAGACCAAAGTGATAAAATAGTTTCAGAGGAATTTAAATGTCTACTAAAAATCATCAGCAAAGTCCATTTCATGATGCTTATCATGAAAAATAAGTGGATCAGGATAGTGCTTTGTTTGAGTACAAAAAGGAGGTATCAGAATCAATTAACAGTAACTCCAGAGAAGTCTCCAGAATATAATTTGTAGATTTGCTCTCATCAGTCTGCATTAACATCTCATACCTAGGAAATGCAGGTACTTCTGATGCTCTCAAAGCAAATAAGGAAAAGACAAAAGGCAAAGTAAGATTCTACAGCAAACATCCTCCATGGCATTGCACTGAAGATTCCAGTTCAAAAATGCAGGAGAAGAAAGAGGCAGAGTGGTTGAACAGAAAACAGATCCCACATCAAGGTTAAAAAACCCACCCGAACAACAAAATGAGGGTTCATGGTATTACAGAAAAAAACCCAAACTCAAACTAGTTCTGAAAAGGAAAAATGCCCTGGAGCCACGAAAGGGAAACAATATTTTATCAGCCTCAAGTCAATGAAGATACTACTGTGCAGAATGAGTCACAAATGAAGAGATGTCCTTCTAAAATACCTCTTCTTTTACGGGAGAAGCACAGCCTGCCAGAAAAATAAGAAACCTGTCAAAATACAAGCAGTAGCTGTTGTAATTTTTTTGCTGTGTATTAAAGGGTTTGGAAACACTTCAATGACACATCTATCAGTCAAAAAAAAAAAGCTTATTTATTCTAAACAAAACATAACCTGAAAATGTGCTGGAAGAGCGTGGCCAGGGCTCATGTTGGAGGGCTGGACTGAAGCTCCTCACAGAGATATGAATTTCTCCATGTGTCTTCTATTCATGTGGGCTGCAGAAGTTCATAGTAAAAAACAGCCCCAGGGAGACAGACCCACCAGTTTTCTCCTTACTGCCTCTTCTTAACTCACTAACTCTAACACTAGGTCCTGCCTTTTCCCTAAAATCCAAAGATTTTCGTCCCTCCTCCACTTGACTTTGAGGAGAAGTGGGTTTTGCTGTCAGTAGTCTATTTATGAGGCAAAATGGAAGTAACAAGAGGAATGTCTAAATTTTTAACTGGAGTTAAACAATATTTTTTGAGGCGTTCTATCACATATTACATCTTAACCGAGTGAAATAGCTGCTTCTTGCTCTAGTGGAAGCTTTAATTTCTATATCCAAACCTAGTGGTATTCAGCTGTCGTCAACTATTGATGAAATCCATTGATCCTGATCTTGTAAGGATCAGAAGATCTTTAAGTACAGTCAGTGCTGGCAGTTCATAGTTTGTTATTTTCCTAAAACAGAACAGAGGTATTTTGGGCTAAAAGTGCAGTAATATCAGACTTGATGTTTATACATCCAAAAACCTCAGATAAGTAAAATGTCTCTCAAAGAAAAATGTGAATGACACAAAATCTTTGCAGGAGAATGAGAAATAACAAGATTTTAAGTTAATGTTGATATTTTTCCATGTGGTGTGTCAGTTTGATGAAAGGAAGCAATGACTTTCTCAATCCTTTGCCCAAAACAAAACAGTTTTACATGTAGGTTCTGCATTCTGATTTCCTTCACGGAGGAAATATCTTGTGGAAGATTTGAAATTTACTCGAATATTGTGAACTAGACCTCTTTTGTTGTGGGATTTTGTTGTTGTTGCTTCTCTTTTCCAAGCTGAGCAACACCAACTCTCAGCCTTTCCTCACAGCAGAGGAGCTCCAGCCCTCTGACCATCTTCATGTGGCTCCTCTGGACACCAGCAGGTCCATGTCCTTCTTATGTTGGGGACCCCAGGGCTGGGCACAGAACTCCAGATGGCATTATATCAGAGCAGAGGGGCAGAATCCCCTCCCTCACCCTGCTGGCTGCGCTGCTGTGGATGCAGCCAGAACATGGTTGACTTTCTGTTTGATTTACAGGATCTTTACCTTATTGGAAAATATTTTCTCCTGATATACTTTAAAAGTTGAACTTGGGCTTGGATGTTCTATGTTGAAATAGTTTATAATATAAGACAGCCATACTAGTTAAGACCATCATGAAAAGCAATACGTCCACACTCTTGTTTTTAATTTTCCAGCCTCTTGCTTCATCTGATCTTCTTATCTTTGCAGGAGAGACAATGAGAACAGCTCTTCCTTTTTCTCTTGCCTTCTGTTAGCCATCCGACAGACTTTTAGCATCCCACTTCAACTGCTTTTTTAGTTGTTGAAATATATTAGTCTATTTTATGGCTCCCTATATCTTACATCCTTCTTTCATTTAGTTAACTCTTCCTGATCACTGAAACAAAACATAAAATGTTTTGTTTCATATACTTCCCAAATTTGCCTCATGAATATGAGTAGCCAGTTCAGAACCTTCAATCTTGGATTCCCTTCCTGCTAACTTGATAACATGCATAATTGAAAAGAGGCTGGAAGAATACATAATTATTCTTTTCTTTCTTATGGCAGACCTCAATTATTTAATGACCCATGCATGAAAACAAGTTCATGTCTGCACCCACATATTCTTAATTTATTTAATTGCCTAACATAGAAGTAAAGAAAAAGTGAGATATTAAATAAGTTGGAACTCTTTTAAGGTATTTCACCTGCTTCTGGCTCCACTGCCAATGCCATGATTTCAGAGACACATTTTTTTTTTCTGATTTGGTGGTTTTATTTTTAACTTGTGAGACAAGACAATTTTTTAACACAAGAGAGAGAAACAGATAGAATGTACTTTTGGCAAGTTTGCTGATGTTATGAAACTGGGGCCGATACACCTGAAGGCTGTGCTGCCATTCAGTGAGACCTTGATTTTTTATAATTCTTCAAAAAAACACAGACCTTGCTAAATTTCTCAGCTTCCAGCCAGGAAAGTCAGAGGTGGTGACAAATTTCAAGTATTTCATCTTGGTCATATATATTTATTTTAAGTATTGACTTGTCAGCATTCAACTCCGTTTCAGAGGAAATACTGAAAAGACATTGGAAAGAAGAAAAAAGTAGGAGAAAAAATGGCAAAGAGAAAAAATGTTTTCTCAGATAAACTGTGCTTTCATTCTCTTAGTGTGCTTTCTTATATAACTCAAAAGAGACTGTGAACACTGGTTTTGAGTATTTAAATAGCTTTGGCTGTTTTAATTTTCTTTTGCCTTAGTAAGATGCTTTTGAAAATCCACCTAAGTAATAATTTCTTTTTTCTAAAAATCACTACTTTTTTTTCTTTTAAACAGATATGTCCCTGTTTTATATAATACTGATTTTTCACAGGAGGATAAGACAGACACATTCATTATAATGTTCTGCTTCCTAGAAAAGAATAGCTGTGGCTGAAATACTTTTCCTTGCTTTAAGGAGAATGGTGCTAATCACAAAAGCAGCTTTTATGATAATATCTGACAAATGTATGACTGCTCAGGACTGTGTCCCATTACAACATGCCAATAGAAAAAAAAAAGATCTGCTAATAATGATACTTCTGGTCCTAAATCTTACAATTAAATCTCACTTGTTTATCATACTGAATTAGTCCAAAAAGAGCATTTTTGTCAATTTGTACATAATGCCAATGCATAAAGTGCTGGACTAAGAGTTGAACCAGATCAAGAAACATTAATCCACACCAATCATGACTAAATCACCAATCACGAGTAAATGACTTAGCTGTTCTGTGCCTTGGTACCCAGCTATAACTGAGGATATGATGTCCTGCTTTTTGTCTCTGCTGCCTCTTTAGACCACCCTCTGTCAGGTATTCACCCTTATTGTATGTTTGTATAGCACCAAGAACTAAGAGGGGTTGCTCTAAGAGTTAGTCTAATGAATGGAAAATAAAACTGCAAGAAATTTGCTAATTAAACTAACTATGTTTTGGAAAGTGGAAAGGACTACATCTTTTCCTCTATCTCAAAAATGTGAAAATGTAAAGATGTTCTGTTCCCCTCTCTTGAAAAAGCAATCAGTTCTTTCCATCCCAAAGACCTGACACTTATCAATATAGCATAATAGCACTTATCAATATAGCACAATAGCATAGCAGCTATTGTGATACAGACAGTCCTTTCTAGTCCAGCTCAGTGAAACTGTTGCCAGTTCTTGGATTCACTCGCAATGAAAGGATTTTTCATGAGGTCAGGGTACAGACCCACACCAGGATGTGCACCTTCAGCATTGGTTCCTCCACCATATCATGGACTGCCAGTTTTGAAAGCTGGGAGTTTTCAGGGGGTTTTCTCTCCTTTAAGCTACAGCTGTGCAGAACTGATAACAACACATTCTTCCAAAGTAATTTTATACTGGTGGCTTGTTGAGCCAGTGGAAAAAAGAAGGAGAAAAACATTTCTGCATTGCAGATGGAGCAATTTCTTGTTAGTTCATTTGTCTGAAAAAAATTATTAGTGTTTCTGAGTCTCACCTTCATTCCAGTGACCCCTTAGGGTGCAGCAATGCAGGTGTGGTGCACACCGGGCACACACTGGGCACAGCAGGCTGCAGGTTAAGTGATCGCCTCTTTCCACTGTCAGAAGAGAAGCTGGCTGTTTTGGAAACCACTTTCCCTATTGTTCTTCTCCATGGAGAAGAATACCAAGTCTGATTCTTACCCTGTACTTTTCATCACAGTTTTCCCTCTGTGACTGCAAGGGTACGGCAAGCAAAGCGCTCAGTTGCCATCCTGCTTCACAAAGGAATCCCTTCCCAGTGCCAGATCCACCAGCTGCAGAGGAGGCTCAGCCATACAAGGTGGCCTCCACCTGCTGATGCTCCTCCCTGCTGGCTGCCAGGGCAAGCAGAATTCCATCTGCTCCTCCTTTCCTCTAGATTGCTAAAGATGAGGGAACCTAGGAGAGTGGGTGACCTTCTCTTGGTGAAGACCAAATCCCTATAGACATATTTAACACTCTGCCACCAGTGGGTCTTAATCTTCAGAAAAGATGCTTTCGTCTTTTTCAGTTTCCCCTTTCTTGCATATGTTATCACCAGCTATTGTGGCCAGTAGAGTTGGACAATTCAGCCCTCTTTTCCTACCAAATTTGGTCATTCTCTTGGAAGGACATCCTTGCATACCTCACCACCAGAGCATGGTGAAACAGCAGTCTCTTCTAGCTCCCATAAAGTTGACAAAGTTTTTTGCTGTTCTGGATTAAACCAATGAGCTTCAGTTTTGTGTAAGGTCATCCTGGGTCCTTAGTTTATTTGGCATTTCTATTGTCATTGCTTGGTTGATCCAGCTCTTATAATTTTTGAAGAATTGGGGTAGAAATGTTTGGTAAATATAATTTACCTGAACTCGGAGCCAAGGAAAGTCATCCATTCTAGTAGAATAGTGCAGACGGTTTTATGTGTACTTGGAAAACAACAAAAGCCATTATGAAACAGTAACTGTTCTGTACAGTAGAGCAAAACACTGGGTCATGAATTCATCATTATTATATTAATGGACTACACTTAAATCGATATGTCTAGCCAGAGGGAGCTGAAAGCATCATTTGACCTAGCACTCACATTTCCCCAGGAACACAAAAATGTCCTCACATTCTGCACACCAAGGATTATTGTGGAGCCCTTGGAGGGAGGCAAAGGGCACAGAGAATCAAGGGCATGATAAGCAATGCAGCCTGCCTGAATTCTGGACTGCCAGACTCCAGCCCCCATCACAGCTACAGTACAGAAGTAACCCCTCATGCAAACAGCCACTAACTCCAAGAAGTTTAATGAAGCTCTTACTCATCATTCTCAGGCATGGAGGCCAGAAAAGGCACACACAGGTGCATCATAGGTCAGAAGCATCTCATTATGGTTTCAAGTTGCCATGAAAAGCACAACTGGTTTTCCTTACATTTCAGATTATTCGTTCAAAAAACTGAGCTTTGAGCTGTCAGCACTGACAATTATACCTTGGAGAAAGTATAATGGAAAAATCACTGATATGTTGGACAGTTCTCTTTCTAGAGGAAACTCTATTGCTTCTTGTCTTCCAATACATACATGCAGCATTTAAAAGTATAATGACAGACTACTCCCAATAAATTGAACTTGTCTGTGAAGCTACTAGGCATTTAAATAGTTCTGCTCTTTTCAAAGTACACCTGTAGTGCTTGAAATAATGTTCTCTTCTGCTGCTGAAGATAGAGGTCAATCATGTCAAACATAAGGAGATATTTCCCTTCATCTCTCTAAATGTTCAGGTCATAAATTTCATCATGTTTTGGGGAACGCAGGGGAGGCAAGTAGGAGGTGAGAAACAAATCTATCACTTAGGACACAAGAGAAACATTTAACAACAACTTAAAGATTCAGGAAAACTTAGTATTCTGTAACCTTGTTGGCTTGGTTCAAAAAATGAATGAAATAATTTAGACAAAATGTGACAAGAGGAGGTGTTTCTGTGAGCTGGAAGCACATTTCCTCCACAACAGAGATACGTGTGCTACCTAATAGGGACAACAGAGACATGCATGCTGCCTGAACACTCTGTGTTTATTCGAATTTACTGCTGTGCAGTACTTATGTGCTGGACATTGAGCTGTCCTGTAAAGAACATTCACTTTCACATTTGCTCGCTAAAGCAAATCCCAAGCAAAGTTTTGTGCAAACAACAGTTAGAGAGTGTTGCAGAGGGAAACTGAGAGCAGAGAGTGCGAACGAACACAACTTCTGATCATTTGAGATGACATTTGATCTGACCCAGCAGTCCGGCTGGCCTGCTGACAGCCTGGGGACAAATGAAAGTCCTTGTTAAAGAGAATGACACATTTTGTTTGCAGAACTTCAACATGATCAAGAAATTCCCTTCTCCCTTCCCCTATTTCCCTTTTTCAACCAGTAGATGATCAACCTCCACTCCTTTTCATGTGCTTTGAGAGGGATGCTGCACAACTTGCCAAAAGCCCATTGACTAATGGCACATCTGACAGTTAACTTGCAGGTGGTGGAGTTTGCTTCCTTCAAAGGAAAGTCTCTTGAGACTGTAAAACAAAAAAAAAAGAGAAATGTTTTTACCAGCTGACAGGTTTGCCTGTACTGTACTGTACTGTAGAACTGCAATAGCTCATTTATTGCACAAAGATAGGATAAGTTGGCATACCTTATTATCACAAAAAAAAAAAAAAAAAAGAAAAAGATTTTTGGAAGGTTACAGCAGTGACAACGGCTGAGTAAGGTATTGCGATGTTTTGTAGCCAAGACATTCTCCTCCCTGCCTTTTGAGACTTGAATTGTCTGTAATTAAAAATAGGACTGCTTTTAGATTAAAAAACAATAGATAAAATTCTAATAAATTAGAATACCAATCAAATTTATTATTACAAAACAGAATGAAGACATGACATCATTATTCATTTTGCTAGCAAAATATAGGTGTGAGAGTC
Organism: Pyrgilauda ruficollis; assembly: GCF_017590135.1. NCBI lineage: Eukaryota > Metazoa > Chordata > Aves > Passeriformes > Passeridae > Pyrgilauda > Pyrgilauda ruficollis. Next base: position 12,292,725 of record NW_024523822.1, on the reverse strand, counting down.
AGACACACCACCTGAAAAGCTGTGCAGCTTGCAGGCAGCTCAGCACTGGGGTTTTCAATGCCCCTCTGCTGCAGCTCATTCATGCTTCTGACCTGGTGGCAACACATCCATGTGATGGGAACATATCCTACTCAGCTGAGAGCACACTGCCCTAGCACTCTGCTGGGTGAGTCAGCAACACTTCCATTTGTCTGTTTTCCATGCTTTGGGAATAGTTTTGGAGGACTGAGTTCTTTCTGTGTGAAACTGATTCCATCTGGATGAAATGAAAGCTGAGACACACTCCAGGAGTGCAGCTACTGCTCTCCAGCTGCCTGTGGGCGTTCAAAGCACAAGGTCCAGCCAGGCACACACTGAGGCAAAGCCTCCTGACAGTCTCCTGTAAAATTAGGATGACATCAGTAATATCCACAATTCTAGGCACATAATGAACTGCTAATAAATACAAAAATGTCAGCACTCTGTGTTTTCAGGCTTGCATGCCGCAGGTATGCATTGTCCAGAGTGCTGCTGTCCTGTCCAGGTGGACACAGGCACCTGCAGTACCCTCAGGAATGATGCTCTGCCTGGCCAGGGCAGAGGTGGCAGTGATGGTGGGGGCAGCTTCTGGCTGTGTCCAACCCAGCTTTTTTACATGCCTCTGTCTCAGCTTTTTTACATGCCTTTCGTATCTCTTTCCTGTGTGACTCCTTTGTGTCGAAAGTCATGCACAATTCCCTGGTTGCTGCTTAATCTGGCTGATGGCCATCTCACACGTCAGCATCATCAGATGGGGCCTGATGGCATTATTCCCATTCATGTGATCAATTTTGGGCAAATGCCCTCGAAGCACTGCTGTGCGTTTGTTACACACGCACTCTGCATATGCTCACATTTGGGTCCTAATGGGTGGTGTTTTCCAGGCCATCGCTAAGCATCCCCCAAGGTGCTCAGGCAACAGGCACAAGGCACAATCCACAGGGAAACCAAACACACAGAAACTCTGTAAAAGGAAATGTGCAGGAACAATGCTGCCACAAGGGCAGCAGACAGCAACACACCCTTGAAGATAAAACTGTCACCATTTCACAGCCATCTTGAGAGCTATAAAATAAAATGTATTCCACTGTGGGACACTGCAGTTCTGCTTTAGGATTTCATCTTCTCCTTTCTATTCTAAAACCTAGAAAGACAAGTTAATCAAAGCATAAATTTCACTGGAAAAAGGAAAAGCAATAGAAATTAAATCTGGAGGGCCAATCTCTGAACACAGTGTTAACTGCAGTAGGTCTTCCAGACATTCACCTCCCTGACTGTCTGCAATAGAACTATCCACACACCACAATAGCCACAAAGACTCCCTGCCATCAAGTTTAGGACACCGACTCCAAATGTCACTGATAATATTCCAGTATTTCCACCAATAACTTCTCAGCCAGGAAAGCTGGAACACAGGAGTCATTAGGTCTACCATGGGAGCTGATGCATTTCCAATTAGGCTGAAACCCACCTACATTTAATCAGAAATAAGAGAAAAGAGCTATTTCCATGAACCATTTCTGGAAACTATCACCCAAAGCAGTACTTTCCAACAAAATCCAGTTTTGCTATTCCAATGCAGGCCAGCTCCTAATATGCTTTAAGAATTTGTGTGTCATTCTCGTGTCTGAGAGTAAAAAGCAACAGAAACACAGTCATGACTAACTCCCTTAATTAACTTGACCTGTTTGGTAGTTTGGTTTTTATTTATTATGTTACCTGGCTCTTACAATATGCATCCTTCCTGAGAGGAAAAAAACCTCCAGACAATAAGTGTTTTTAATTTGTAAATGAAACATTTTGTCTGAAAGATAAACCTGCTCTAACCTCAGGTTCTGCTGTCTCCCGCATAGCTGGCTTATCTGAGATGTCAACAACTGCAGAGGTACCTTGTTGATACATTTTTCAGAGATGAAACATATCTCTCATGTTTCAGATTTCAAGAATGGTTTTTGCATTATTATCGATGCAATTAGATCAAAGAGACAAGGGATGTCAGAGGTAAGAGTCCCATCTATTGGCCAGAGGGGGAACATGATACCCAAATACTTTCTGAATCTCAAAAAATTTCCTAATATGAAAAATTATAAGCAAAGAAAAAATACCAGGAAAAAATGAATTATCTAAATGCTAATAATGGATATTAGTGAAGGAAAAAAAATTCTTTTAGGATTCCTTTTTTTTGTTTTAGAGAGGAAAGACAAGGAAAATATTATTTAGGATAAGGAGGAAGGAATTTTTGTTGTCATTACTTTGTGCATGCATTTGGGATTGTTTCTCAGGAAACTCTTTATAGAGTATAGTAATTTTAAAATAACTGCTAATGTTTTACTCGAGTTTCATTTCAGGAAACTGTAGTCAAAGCAGAGACATGGTCTGTTGCATAAACAACAGTTCTAGCACTATCTCATCACTCTTACACTTAGATAAGTTGCTTTCGATAGCTTGTTAAGTTACACAACCAGAATCTGTTAGTCCATGTTTTCTGAAGCTCAGCACAGAGACAAATGTTACTTTTACATGAAAATGCCTTAACTTGGGAATGTGTAAAATTGTTTTTCTTAAGTAGACCACTGCTGGGTTTGGATCTGAGCAAGAGTTTTCAGGGGTGTTTTTTTTTTCTCCTTTTTAGTGTGTGTTGAACACCACCACCACCACACAATACAGCAACTTCTTAATTCTGAGCCAAACCACACAGTGCCTGGAAACCTGGACTTGTACAAAGTATTTGATACTGTCCTGCACAGTCTCTAAAATGGAGATAGAATTGACAGCTGGACCACTCAGTGGATAAGAAATAATGGTGGGAGGTCTTACTCCCAGAGTGCCAGTCAATGGCACACTGTCTGTGTGGGGACCAGTGGTGAGTGGTGTCCCTCAGGGGCTGCTATGGGGAGCAGTATTATTTAACCTCTTTGTCAGGAACATGAACTGTGGGATTGAGTGGACACTCAGCAACGTTGTGGATGACACCAAACTGAGAGGTGTCATTGAAAACAGAGGGAGAGGATATCACCCAGAGGAACCTTGACAGGCTTGAGAGGCAGACCTGGGTGAACCTCATGAAGTCCAACAAGGCTGAGGGCAAGGTCTGGCACCTTGGTGGTGGCAGTCCCCAATATCAGTACAAACGAAGGGATTCAGTGATTGGGAGCAGCCCTGAGGAGAAAGTCTTAGGAGTTGCTTGATGGGAAGCTCAGCATGACCTATCAATGTACTTGCAGCCCAGAAAAGCCAAACATGTCCTGGGCTGCATCAAAAACAGTGTGGGCAGGAGATTGAGGGAGGGGATTCTGTCCCTTTACCCTGCTCTTCTGAGACCCCACCTGGAGTTCTGTGTCTGCTATGGGGTCCTGAGCACAAGGATGTTGTCCTGCTGGAGGAAGTTCAGAGGAGGGTCACAAAGCAGATCAGAGGGGTGGAGCACCTCTCGTGTGAGGACAGGCTGAGACTGGGTTTGTTCAGCATGGAGAAGAAATGGCTCTGGGGAATCCTTAAAATTTGGTTTTAAAGCCTTTCAGTACTTAAAGGGAGCCTATGGGAAAGACTGGAATAGACTCTTCATCAGGGAGTATATTGATAGGACAAGGGATAATGATTTTAAATAGAAAGAGGGCAGGTTTAGATTTCATGTGACAAAGAAATTCTGTTGTGAGTGTGGTGAGGCACTGGACCAGGCTGCCCAGAGAAGGTGTAGATGTCCCATCTCTGGACATGTTCAAGGCCCAGCTGGATGGGGCTTTGGGCAAGCTGGTCTCAGGGAAGGTGTCCCTACATGTAATTAGATGACCTTTAAAATCTCTTCCAACACAAATAAATTCTGAGTAAATGAAACTGCTTCCTACCACACTCCCTTATGATGGTTTAGGACACTGTGCTTCACACTCTGGGCTAAAGTCTTGCCTCTGTCTTTGTGTGGTTCTACAGATAGTTCTTAGTGCTAGGACATAGGAGCAAACTTTCACTTAAAAATTTCACTTCCATGAATTTGTCAAATCAACCCTTTACCCACATAAACCCTTATCATCTGCAAGAACTGCTCATAAAAAACTACTTCCAGGATGCTTAAAAAATATCTTACCTTTCCTCCAAGCTTTTTGTATTTTAATGAAGAGGTTCAACTGTTTGGATATCTTGAAAGCAAAAGACCTGTATTCTACAGTAGCTTTGATATTCTATCAAAAATCCAAAGAAAAGGAGAATTGCTTATTCTTAAAAAAGTTGGAGCTTTAATTTTTATTTTTTTTATGGAATAAGAGTATACCAAATGGAAGCAGTTGAGCACACAACGGTGTGGACATAAAACCATTGCAGCGCCATATAATTCAGTGCCACTCTTCTTACATCCCAGTGAGAGCCCTGGGGGTGAATTGTCATTCACTGCAAGAACCATGCTGTACTCTAGCATCCTTTTTTTCACTTTTCTGACCAAAAATAATTTGCAAAAAAGAAGATATGGAGCAAGTAAAACAAATAAAAACTGAGAATGCTGCATGTATTATGTAAGAGAATGGAATTGGGGGAGAAAGCTGAAGTCACTGAAGATCCCTGCCTGGGCTGCTTCATAGACCAGGCCACACTGGGAACTGTCATGCCTGTAGAGGAGAGAGATAAGATAAAAATTGCAGTCAAACCCACTACATAAATATTATGTTAAATATTATGGTGTGCTGCACCTTGGCTGCTCTCAGAGACCATGACTGGGTCTGTGCCTTGTGAGGAATGCCGCTCCAGGCATGGCCAAGAGTAGCCATTGGTGCAGGTGCACTCCCAGCAGCTGCCATAGGCATCCAAAACTCCCATTTTACTGCCCCAGTGCTCAGACACAGGATGTAGAGGACAATTAAAAGAAAAACAAAACATTTTATCTTATTTACTCATTAGAACCAGAGCAGGAAAAGGCAGAGACTAAGACTCACCTGAGCAATAAACTCGGTCACAAAAATATAGTTGTAACATTTTCCATCTTAAAAGCTGCTGATTCACAAAAATATGAATGTTTCATTGTGATGATGACAAAAGTCTCAAAACTCTAAACCACTTTTTTGTTGAAAAATTGTAAAACAGGGCTAGCAGCAACCTGTTTAGTACTATTTAGTACAGTGGAACTCAAAACGGGAGGTTCTGCATTATGGATGACTGGTATCTTCCTAAGCAACAAGGAACAAAATGTTTCTAAAGGTAATGTAGCAGAAATGTGTATGCAGAATAATGCATTTAAGGGATTTAAATATGTATTTAACTGTGGGTTGACCTCTATTTTTCCATGAAAATTGTCGTATCTGTTTTCTCCAGAAGGCTTATTAAAATTGCATCTTTTTTGGAGAAAGATTACATTTGTTCTTATCCTGATCACGTATCAGATGATGTAAATTGATACAAAATCCGATGTTTGGATCAATACTGTGATAATACAACTAAGGGAACTGAAAAAATGGATAAAAGCACCACTCGCCACAGAAATGTTGATTCACTGACCATCTGTCTCACTTCAGCTAAGTGCTTTACTGCTTTAGTTTGGCATTAGACAAGTAAGTCAATAAATTAAATAACTGAAGTCACACTATAATTCTTGGCTACCCTGCTCTATTTTTTAAGCTGTCAACATCTAAAATGTCACATGTAATCCTTTTTCGGGCATATAGTGAGCATGTGCCAAATCCTGTCTACTCATCCTAAGCATGAATACACACAGGTAACTAGCAATTGTAGTCTTGGTTTCTACTAGTCTCCCAGCTGCCATAAAAACTCTTCAGAGTGTAAATATGTGCCTTAAATATATTTCTATTTATTTGCTTACCAACTTATATGAATGCAGTCTGACTAAAGGCATCTGCATACTACATACTGAGAAAACAAAAACAAATTCACTCACATGTTGAAGAGCTGTGCCCATATTCTGCACTCAGACAGCAAGAGAAGCAAGAGAACACACGTAGAACTTTAAAATACCACAACAGAAGGTTCATTTTTACAGGCCATTAGAATTCCATTAGTCCCATCTATTCATTTCCAGGCTGCCTTCAGACTGAAAAGTGAGTATCTAATAGGATGCTTTCATTAGATTGAAATGAACAACCCCCCCCACGCCCTGTCACAATCCAATATGATTTTCACAGAGAACACAATGAGTGGCTGTTTATCCAACTGGAAGGCCTGAGAAGAAGTTCAGAATGATATTAACTTTTTTTTTTTGACAAATTTAAAGCATAAACGGCTGAGAGCAACATATAGGATAAACAAATATTTCAGTGATGTGACAAAATTGATTTTAGAGTAACAGTCGATATGCCGTCGACATATTTGATATCCTCATTGGCTACATAAAGAAGCTATACCTAAATACAGGAGAAAAAAGGTTTACATTATTTCCTAGATGACAACATTTCCCTGTTGATCACTTAAACAACACCAACAAATGGCCTAGATCAGATGCAGGAATAAAAGCTAAAAAGCTCACTGCTGGAGACACCAAAACCTGCAAATCCAGGACAGCAAAGAACATAAACAGCTGATTCAGAAGGTGATCAAGTTTAAACTTTCTCGTCTTTAATAAGACATATGGGCCTGTGCCTGGTGGGTTCTAAGTGTGCTCCTGCAGCCTATCACATGTTCAAAGAAGCTGGTAGCAACTGTGGCCAACAGGAATCCCTGCAGCTGTATGAGTCCACGGAAAGGTGTTCTGGAAAGAAGTGCTCTTTCAGTGCCTCATCCTTCTCTTGCAAGGCGAGCATGACATCCTCTGGGTGGAACAAATTTCTCCTTCTAAACCAGCAGAAGTATCTACATCTCCTCTTGAGGCCCGAGGGCCCTGCTGCTGCAACAGCTCAGAGGCTGAGTCCTACCTTCCTCAGCACAGGATAAATGCTGTGCTGGAGAAAATATAAATAGGCCCAAAGAGTGAGCCCATTTTCTGCTCTCCTCTGCAGAAAAGGTGTTTATAGGAAGAAGAGGTAGAAGATTCTTTTATTTTTTTAAACATATCAATAGATGAGTAAAAATCGGTGAGCAAATAAACTTTCCAAACCTTATTGCAAGATGACAGGGGGCAAAAAAATCCAGAAACTAACAGTGATTTAGAGGTTTTTGGAGAAAAAAGATTATGATTCAGCACCAAGAGAAAAAAGCTTAATGGCTTCCCAGTAAAGACATTTTAAATTCTACATTAACAGAGATATTATTTTACATTTAACTGGTAAACACATTTTTGTTTTTACCTTGGTAGCCATAATAATTCATATAAGGTTATGCCCATGTAAGAGGTTTCAGTGTTTAAGAAAGAATATTGAATGCCTCAGTATTCATGCTATACCTGTGTCTAGAAAACACTAGGTTTACAGAAAAGGCTGCAAACAAGCCCCCTCTCATCCATCAGCTCTCTCCACCCCGAAACCTCCACCACTCCCACTTCCCTCCCCTTTTCCCCCCACGCCTTATTTCCAGCTGTGGCAGCTGTGAAACCAGCACTGGCAGACTCTGACACCTGGCGGTAGCTCAGCAAGCCTCTGGCCTTATGTTCTCTGAGGTTTTTGATTTGATGAGCTTTATTTTATTTTTAAGGAGTGCTTGGAACCAACATTGATGTAAGGAACAATTTTTTTTGCTAGAAGTTCGAAAGTAGGAAGACTTAACAGTGCAAGGAGATTAAGTATACAGCTGAATGTCACTCTGGGAAAAAATGCCAGGTAACTGCTCTCATGCTTACACATGATAACAAAATATATTTAGATGCACTGCAAAAGACTTTAACAAATTTTAAAATATCACCTATGCAGTTTTAATATTTCCTAAACCCAGAGCTTTTGACCATAAAATCCATAATCTGTGAGCAGGAATCTCTATGATTCTTCCTGTGTTCAGAGCATGGTATTTTAATGCTGTAGACCTCTTGGCTGGAAACACCATGTTGTATTTTGGGAGTTTTCAAACCATTTTCTCCCTTTGTCTGCAGCATCTATCTGCAGCATTTGTGATTACCAAACTTTTGGGGCAGACCTGCCCAGTGCCAGCCATACAGCACAGTGTATTTACCCACTGGCTTCCCATAGAGTCCAGTATAGCAACCATACATCATGCTTATTCATATCAGACTTTACATTGGATTATCTATGGATATATGTTACTCTCCATGGATACGAAGCCATTCTGCCTCCTAACACCCAAATTTAATCTGCTGCTCTGCTTTAAATTTATTTTTAAATACTGTAGAGAATTAGGACTTTATATTTCTTGCTTTTGAAAATGCAAAGAGAACATAAGTTATTATTGCTCTCAGTACAGCATAAGCATAGTTGTTCACAATTCCTTTAATTTCTAAGAGATTTTCAGTTTTCATTATTATTTATTGTCTCACCAGTTTTGTCTTTATTAGGCATTCATAAAAATACTTCATTATCATCTGTAAAGCACAGTTCATTAGCATGGCTGCTCTGTGAAGACAATTGTTTCTTCATTAGCACCAGCTCCTCAGAAATTTAGGTCTTTGATGCTTGTTTGAATTACTTGTATCTTTTCATTTCCTCAGTTGTGTTTCTGAAAGATTTCATTTTTTTTTCTACAGCTATTTACATTTATGAATAAATATCCTTGTAAGCCCTGCACTTCTAATTTGTGATGTATTTTGCTTGCAACTACCTTAGTTGTTCATACAAATGCATTGGCATAGAGTTTATTCATAGGCTTCATCCTGCATTTATGAGTGCTAATCTATTAACTCTCTTTATTCCTTTAGGCAGGAATGAAAACATTTGTCCCTGAGCATGCTCCAGAGAAGGAGGCATACTTGTGAAAGCCCCACACTTTCACTGCCTTTCACTTGGATATTTGGCAAAACCTGTATCAAGAACTACATACATACAGGCAGTGTGAGACACAGAGATTGCGTTTTATAAATATAACAAAATTAATCAAATCAGAAGACTGCAGAATGATTAAAAGTTTGGGTTTGTTTTTTTTTTTTTTTTTTTTTTTTTTTTTTGAGTGACACGCTTCACATTGCTAGGGGGTGCCCCACACACTTTCCCTCCTAGGCCACTGCCCTTCCCACTGGGTTCTGGTGCCCAGGTGCTCCTCCTACTTCATGGTCAGTGGGAGCTGGAGATGACCTCTGGTGCCAAAGAGGATCCCCAGCATGATCTGCTGCACCACCAAACCTCCTTGGCCCCAGCTCTGACTGGCCTCAGCCTTGGTCTCCAACTTGCCAGCCACCTTTCTATCTTAAACCATTTGGGTGCAAATAGAACAAACACTGTTATGATTGGAAATCCCTGATCTGACACTGACTGGAAACAGGTTCCTTTCAAGAGCTGCCAAACTCAGGAAAATAGCCTAAGAAACGTTTCTGAGTGTATTTTTTGTTTCCAAGTGTATTTTTCTTTTTATTCCACCACTCTGTTGGTATTTTTAAGGATTTGTCTCTGAAATGGAGAACATTTCTTGTGGGACAGATGGTTCAAAAAATTTTAGAATTACATAAACCAGGGAGGACAGATTTGTTGAACCTTCTCTCTATATGCAACTCACTTTTTATGAGGAACCTAGTCATAGTTACAGCTCCCCACACACACTCTTGAGTGTGAGATTGCTCCTCTTTTCTCTACTACAGTGGTACGCAAAATACACACTTGAAGCCAAGGACAGCCAAGGCTGAAAGATGCTGCCTTTGTCCTTGATTATTGCAAATATTTAACATACGGTAATATGCCTACACTTATCACAATGCAGCCAACCTCCACACAAACAGTTAAAAAGGAATACAAACCTTCTACTTTCACCACAAACTCAGGCCAAGGTAAAAATCTCAAAGCCAGCTGGCCAGCTTTCAAGAAAAGCTCACTTGCTGGCTGGAAAGAGAGAAACCTTGTTGACATGGAAACCTATAATTTCAATATATATCTATAATTAACAGATAAAATAGCAAGATGAGAGAGAGCTCAAAAAACCATCATGAACTACAATTGTGAGAGAATTTTTAATACTCAAATATTAGAGGTGAAAATGTTAAAACATCAACAAGGAAGCTGTTAAAACAAATTGTTGTTCCGAGAAATTGTTAGAGGGCTCAGTGCGAATGTGAGAAATGAAACAACAGTAACCTCATGCTGGAGCATTTTTCTGCATTTGTGTTCTATTGCTGCTATAAAAAAAAAAAAAAGACCTTCTTGTGGATTTCATCTATGCACATTCAAATGAGAGCTGCTGTCCTAAAAATTTCAATCGGAATAGATGTCAGAGAAGGAAAGAGGGCAAGACATTCAGAGAGGTGCAGAGAGGCAAAAGATGCAGCCTTGATACAAATACAGAAGGTGCACATCTCCAGTCAGTGTCTCCATGAAGACACTGAAATCCCAAATTGGGAACAACCCTTGGGACAACATAATGGTAACAACCCTTTGTCATCAGACAAATCCATACCAGAGATGACCTGGCCTAGGTGGAGGGAATGAAACTTTCTGGACATTACTATACATGGCAGGAAGAATTTTTCCACTCTGTATTTTTTTTTTCTCTTTCTGGGGTATTTTAAGGGTACCAAACCCCAAGTAATGGTACAGGATTGTTCGACACATTGTGTGCCTTATTAGTTCAGGTTTTGGTATCAGCTCAGCAGTAGATCTTACTTCCTTGTAGAGAGACCTCTGAATAAGTATGTGGCCCATGCATCAGTCCAAAAAAAAGAGGGCACAAATCACTAGAGCAAGTTAACATTTTCACATTCAGAACTGACAGGCTCAGTCTCTCTAAAGAGAAAATATTTTTTACACTATTATCTTTGCTTAATATTTTCTCTTAAAATAATTTTTGTTCTTGATTTCAGGTGTTCCACTAAAATATCTGAGCATGCATCATCCTTCACAGAAAGACGAGCACTCTTATAGGGAAGGGGAAGAGATCTAATTAATTAACTTTTCCATGTCTGATCTGGAATAAGAAGGTGGTGTTCATAGCAGGCTTCATTTATGGTAGCAATATCTGTAGTGCAATGTCATTTGTATTTCTCCACTTGCCAAATCTGAGGAGAGATGGTAAAAAAAATAATACAGAAGAAAAGAAATCATTAATTTGTAGTAAATAAAGCAAGCTTAACAAAGACTAGCTGAAGTTACCATCTGCTGCACAGCTTCTTCACATAGAAGTAGTAGACAAATGGGGGTAATGTGTTTGATGGTTATTAGTCTCCTCATTTTTGCAAAAGTCAATGCAAATTTGAGGCACTTTTAAAGTTGCAGGAATCATTTATTTTTTTCTCTCCATTATGTGGATACTAGTGAGAGCCATGGGAGAAGAAAAGATATATGTTCAATATCACGCTAAGTATAATAAACCCCAGGGGTTAAATGACAAACTCTATTTTATTTTGCATCTTTTCATTTTTAACTGTGCCTTTTTAATATTTTTGCCCTTCTGTTTTGTAAAATACAAAGGGCCAGAGGCTCCCTTATTGGAAAAAACCCTAAGTCCATTGTAACTGGATTGCTGAATTGCTGATCTCTTCATCATTATTTTTATGGGCCTTGGGAAATTGCAAGGAGACAAAAATTTTGGAAAAAAAAACCCCAAAACAACTGCCTTCCTTGCTCTCTGTGCAAGTGCTGACCATCAGGAAAGAAAGGCATGATTTGCTGCATATCTTCTCCTGTTCCCCAGCTCATTACAGATCCCCAAGCTGTGAATCCCTGGGCCAAAATGCAGGCAACTATCAGGTTTCTAAATGTGGAGGGTGTTTTTAATACAAGCCTTACATTAAGAGAAGTAAAACCTTGAGGCATAAATACATCTTTCTCTTTCATATCATTTAAGCTAGCTGAACGCTTCTTAGTGCTCAGTAAATATAAATGTATTTTGCCCCAGAGCCAGAACATGCTGCAAAGAAGTATTGTTCTGCTCCAGATGAAAACCTAGCATGGATTTCAAAGTCTTCTTTAGACAGACAGTCTGTGCAATTGGCAGAATTTATGAGAAGCCTGGGCACTTTTCTGCCTTGTCACGTGCAAGTTTTCTAATTGTCCAGCTTTGGAGGCTGTTGTCACTTCAGCTACAAGTTCCACATGCTACATAAAGGTTGTAGTCCTTGAGCTGGGTCATGGACGTGGTGGTGGGATCAGGTGGAAAAGAGCACTGGCCTCATGCTCCATGCTGGGTTTATTAACATCTCATTGTGGGCCTTCATCCTCCTGCTTAGGCATACCAACCAGCCCGAGCACCCAAAATGGCTCATTTCAGCTAAAGAGGTCGGAATCCGATGGGGCACATCCCAGGCTAAAACCTGAGACAGTAACAGCTTCTTCTGTGGTCATTAATACCTTTTAATACATTAATATATCTTCAGTTAATGAACCTTCGCTAATCATCGTGACTTAGAAAGAGCTGGTGCTTTAAAGTGAATGTGGCAGCCATTGGAACAACATTGCACGACTTGTGCAGGAAATGAACTGTATTCACACATCACAAGCACAAAGGTGATTGAATCCTATATTCTGTGTTGCCTTCATCTCTTTTTCCACTAACATGACAGTAATTGGTCTGTTGTGCCATTGGGACTCCAACAACTGGAACAGGCATGGACAGTGAATAATGTCAGGGTCTGAACTACACTGCATGGCTCAGACCATCTCTCTTAGAGGCAAATGAAGTGAAATACCATGTCCCTTTTCTTTTCTCTTGTAGACAAATGATTCCTAATGAAGATGTTGAACTTCACTGTCTTTCAACTGGTACATCTGAAGCTACCCCACTGCCAATTATATGGGTCTGAAAGAGTATTTTGGGAAGTTTGGTGAGTTTAGTCAGATGGTGAAACATGCTGAAATAAATTTAAAAAAATCCCTTTATTTTTTTAGGACTAGCTTTTTTCTGTGCATATTTCAATATAACAAATACTTCAGAAAAACATCCTTTATATTTTCCCCTCTTATCAGAATAATTCGCTCTGGCCCTCACAGAAAACAAATTTGGAGCCTGATCACATTTTCTATCCCTTTTATACTGTTTTAGTTAGCAAAAGTGGGGTTTTAGATGCCTTAGGAGCTGGATTCTGCTTATTCTCACTAATTTATGAGCCATATTACTATTGATCCTGAGGACACCCCATACCATGTGCTGCACAGCCTATACCACAGTCCTTTCCTCTTGGAAGCTACTCATTGCAGCAAGCCACAGATCATCCCCATGACAAGCAAAATGAACTGAGGACACAAAACAGGACTGTATCACCCAAGCATGGTTTTTGCTTAGGCAAAAATACATCAACTTCTTTCCCTGATCCATCCATTGCCATCCTTTCTGTCACAGGGTTTTTCCCACACATTTTTACCTGTCATCCTGGGTGCATATTGACAGGCCCTGATGCCAATCTTTGCCTTTAGAACCAGATAGAAAGTAGTTTGCCTTGAAGGGGTTATCCAAAGAGCCTTTTTACTTGAATGCCCATCTTTGGAGCTGCTTCAGAATGAGTTTTCCCAGACAGGTTTGGAGTTTGATGAAATAACCTCTGAACTAGTTAGCAGATAGACATTTCTCCTTGCCATTTGAATTATATTCCCATCTACCGATCTTTTCATTTTTTGCATGGAGCATTTCAGGATAACTAGTTTTATTTGTTTATTCATTTGTCTTTATGCTAGTTTATTCAGAATTCTGAAAGTCCTGTTTTTGTGTTGGTGAAATATTGATCAGGTACAGATGTGCTCCATTTGTGAAACAATAATTTATATTGGGTAGATGGAGAGGAAGAGAGGAAGAGTAGCACTATTTGTCTTCCTTCTAGGAGGACAGGAGAGAGAGAATAAAGAAGGAGGAAGTTTCTGCTGTAGCTGGGATTGGAAGTCATGGATTTGGGCATGAGTCATCCTAAACATGTGATAGTCATATTTTGGCATTTTCTGATTTTGACAAAAAACGTCAAAACTTTGCTATTCTAAGTGATCCTGCAGAGTGACAAAGAAAGACTGTATTGAAAACAGCATTGAAAATGCAGTTATTTCTAGTTGTCACAGAGAGTGGCTGTGCAGAGGGCTGAGCTCCCAAATAACTGTGTGAATTCAGAGAACTGCTGCTTTTCTGTGAAAACCCCAAACCAGAAAAGTGCAGCAAAGGCAGCTAAGGATAAAAGTGTTTGCTAATGGTATGAAGCCAAATGCTCCTGCTGTGGCCCTTTTCAGGAAACACATAGCCAAAATTTGCAGCTTACTGTTCCTAACAGGATTGTATATGCATGTTTTGCACATTTATCCCAGAACATAGATTGAAGTGGGCTTGGTGCTTTGCTCATCTGCAACTGCTGCATCAGTTTATGATGCGAAGAATCACAAAGGAACTCTAGCAGATGGGTCTAAGCGTGCCCATGCCAGAAAATCAGCATGTGAAATAAGTTTGAATAAGACAAGTAGATAATTTGAAGGCCAATACAAGCCTCTTGGTATCCCCTGCTCAATTAGTTTTGAAAGTAAAAGCTGCTGCTAAGATGTGCTCTGTTTAAGGTGCCTTATGCAATTCAACCAATTCCAGCACTTCCAAGGTTTTCTGCAGCACAGAAAGATCTTGTCAATAAACTTGTCAGCTGAACTATATTTTTAACTTCAGTGGTGTTCAGTTAACTCAGTTACGCAACATCTGTGTAACTTAGGCAATTAGTAAACTTTTAGCAACTGCTGGATGTTGTTTTGGTTTTTGACTTGGCTTTTTATGTCTATCTCTGGTTGCCAGAATGTGTGAACCTCGATGAAAAGAAGTGTTAAAAATTTACCTTAAGAGAGAGTTTAAGTACCAGGTGGCTTCTCTGAAGAATCTAAAACCATCTAAGTGAAAACCATCAAGGTTGTCACTTAGAAATTAATAAACAACTTACTCAGCTACAGAAATTAATCTTTATCTATGACAATTTAGTCTGCCTTATTTTTTTTTTTTTTACAAAAAAGACAAGTGTTATTTCACAATTTTCTATGATAAAAATATTTCTCATCCCAAAAGCTTTTAACTTAGCTATAGATTTTGCTTGAAGGAAACATATGCATATATTTGTATAATTTCAGCTGATTATACTAAGATCTTTATTTCATTGCAGGAGGGTTGGAATTAGATGACTTTTAAAAGCCCCTTCCAATTCAAACTATTCTATGATTCTGTATAGTCTTTTTTTTTTTTTTTTTTTTTTAAGAAGATTGTTATCTGGAAATATCAAAAAATCTGGAACTACCATCGATTCCCTTTTGCAGTAAATGTGAAGTTTGCACTTGGACACCATGTCACAAGTCTGAAGGTGTTCAGGAGAGAGGAAAAGCTTATTCTTTTGGCATTGGTGGAAATACATATAGATCATGCCTCATATCTGATTTTAATAAAAGAATTTTATTACCAGTTTATTCTTTTAAATTAATTTTTTTTCCAGTGAATTGCCTATTACTCACTTGAAGTCATTACATTTTTCAGGGAAAGTCTATTTATAAGTACTCATGAAGCAAACTAATTGAAACATAATTAAAAAGAGACCAGAATCTTAAATAAATCACAGATAGTTTCTTCATGGATTAAACACATGAAGCAGGCAATGCTTCTTACTGAACTTTTCCAAATAGTTCTGTATTACCATTTTAGCCTGGACAGTGACCCCTGAAGCCATGTCATCCTCTGAGGAAAAGTAGTATTTCAGTTCTGCTTGGAGGCAAGAGAGTCCATCTCTGCTGCAGTTGGTGCTGGCCCCTGGCCACTGTGGAGGTCTCTGCAGCCCCCTGCCAGCCTCAGGCAGTGCCAGTGGGGGCTTTGGCCAGGCACTGGCTCACACAAGTCACTGCACAATTTTAGCATGCAATGTTAAAAGCCTCCCACCCTTGGTTTTCGTCTGGTTGTCATCTGCTTCAAATAATTTGAAATGGCAGAGTTCCTTGAGACGGGCTGGGGATAAGAGAACTCCTCCAGGCCTGGGAGCAGGTTTGCCATGCTGGGACGGGGTCGGCTCCCGATGGCACGCTGGGGCTGGCACGGCCCGCAGCAGGAGCAGTGATTTAAGGAGATGATGCTGGGAGTGACTGATTCCCAGACATGAAGGGTGGGAAAGTCCTTCCCTGCAGATACAGTCCTGGGATGGTACTGTGCAGGATCCTGCTCTCCTCACAGAGGCTTCTTGGACTGTGCAGCCCCACTTTCCCATTGCCATTCCAAGCACAGTCCTGCGCACGTTTCCTGCCCACTGCTTTGGCAGTGGAAGGACTGATATTTAGTATTGTCTAGAATAAACACAAAAAATACATAGTAGTTAGTAAGAAATGTAAAATTTTAACTAATTAATATGCTGATTATTATTTTTACTAAATATATAAACTCATAAATGTAGTATTTTTAGCATTTATCTTTATTTGCTGCATTTCCCAATATTTTCATTGCCTGTACACATTGCCTGAACACTCAAGTAAGTAACAAAGGCTATTTCAAACAGGGCTAGCTTTTTTAAACCAGCTAGTACCAAAGCCCACCTGTAGCTTCCTCAACCTGCTGCTTTTCAGGGATGTTGAGCCATGACAGCACCCATTAACTTCAGGCCTAAATGTGGTGGTACTGTCCAACATGTTGTGTGTATCTCTCAAATGTCTGTAGAGAAAAACCTTTCCATAAATGACGTGGTGATGCTCCCTTACTTGCTGCTTACTGCAGAGCTGGCACTGAGTCCCTGGACACCAGATCTGCTGCTGCAGCCCTATCCCTGCAGAACAGTTGTGTGAAGATTACACGGGGCACTGTGCAGGAGCTGAAGAGTGCCATAGCATCACCTCACTCCAGGGTAAGTGAATTTCTTAACAATGTCCCTTCTGAGGCTTGCATGATTATACTCCAAAAGGCAGAAATAATTGTAGCGTGTGTTCAAAATGCCGCTGTCATCTAGAATGCCCTGTATCTCCATCTGTTCTATTATTTTGTGCTCCTTATAAACTTGAACAATATTGTGGCTTTCCTTTCCACTTCAGATTGTCCCTGCTCAGCACCACTGCTCCTCTGTACAGCTGCGTGTGCTGCACCCCTTCCCCAGCACACAGCACGGGGTGCTCCTGGCAGAAGCTAAAGCACTCAGAGTGGTGTCCACCAGGCACAACAGGGACAGTGCAGAGCAGATGAAGGCAGCTGAAACCCTACCAAAACACCCGTACTTACTGATTGACTCTGAAAACGAGGAGGTACTTGCAGGCAGGCAGGAAAGGCTTGGAGACAGAACCTGAGCCTGTGTGTGCTCGGGATCCTCGCACCATTAGAAGAAAGTCAGTCTATGATGTCACTGTACAGAGGTCTTAGGAACAGAACCCATTTTCAGAATTCCTGTGGGGAAAAAAACCCTGCAAGCTTTAGAGGAGGCTATTAATTCTCAAATGTGTTTGAGAAATTGAAAAATGAGCAGGTAGACCAAACAACCTCTTCACTTTGTCAAAGCAACCTCTTATTTTCCTGTGATGCCTTGGGATTGCTTCACACCACAGACATCCTTAAAAAACTTCAGATGCAAGTCACCCTGTGACTGAGAGGAAGATCATACTTTGCATCAGCAAGCTTATCAGTGGAGCAATGTTCAGGAAATGGGGTGGATTTGGGGATTAGAGGTGTAGAATTACCACTATTTTAACATTTCTATTGCTCAGAATGGAAGTCAACAATGCACATTCAGGTTTTCATTCTAAGCTCATTCAGAGCATCCAAAAATAACTGAAAAATAAAATCTTCCACTGTGAAAAACATACACTTGTCAATGCTGAATTAGAAGCTGACAATAACAATGGTAGTAGATATTTTGTTTTGGGTTTTTTTAAATTCCATTCTATCTTCTATCTGATTAATTTGCTACCTGAAAAAATGTCAAAAGAAATTTTCTGGACTGGAAAAACTCCACCCATTGCAATACTAAATGGTAGTAATGACATATCTTCTTCAGTGGAATAACAGTCTTACATGTTTTGAGTATAAATGGCATTATAAAGGCTTAATGAGGATAAGGACAAGCACATGAAAATCAAAATGTCATTCAGTCATTGGTTATTTAACAAACAGAGGCATATAATTCAATGGCTGTAGTGAAATAATTTGAATTTATATCAATACAGACATTAGAATTGGAATCTAAATTTTCTGTTAGTCATTTGTTTGGGCTTTTCTATCCTGATTTGCCTTCATTATACTAATTAAATTACAACCAGAAATCCACACATCAATAGCATTGCATAAAAATTACAAAAGCCGATGTACTGCATCTGAATTGGTAGTGGCATTGGAACAAGCAAATAACATTAAAATACGCATTCACATTTAATTATTTATCTATTTAAAGGACTAGAAAAGCGAAGCAGGACTGATATCAGACACAGGCCTAAAGTCAAATGCAAACAGAAATGAGGAAAGCATGAGGGCCTCAGTAAGGGTGAGAAGACCATTCCCATCTACATCATATTGATCCCTTCAGCAATCACATGGATTGCTTCCTTCTCCCCTTTCTCCCATTCTCCCCTTCTCCCATTATCTCGTATCTGCCCAGCCAGGGTGTGTCCAGTCAACAAAATCTAACTTTGCCCTGGGTGAACTTCTGTGCCAGCAGCTCAGCCCCAGTGGGGTTTTCAAAGCCACAGATTTTGGATCACCACTGCCAAAGATCCACTGGCTTCTCTCTTTTCCTGGAAGCACACAGGACTTCTCTAAGCCATGCAGATCCAGGGAAGGACATTTCTCTGCACCAATTAAATGCGCTCTTGGCTATCCAATGCATCTTCTCCAAGAGGGATTTTTTCCCATTCTTTTGCAACACTGATAATGTAAGGAGACCTTCACACCTGGCTTCGGGCTGACCTCAACACCACATGCTGTCCTCGAGGGTTGCGCCATGTTTTCGGTAAAAATGGGTTGGTTTTTCACTTGGGATTTATCATCTATTGGAAGATGGTAATAGTTAAGAAGGATATTCTGCAGGACATTTTTTCTTGTCTTAGCATAGGAGGTCAGCATGACATTTTGTGAGATGACTTACATTGCTTTTTCACAATTATTGAAAAATCACTTTGCTCCATCAAGTAAGGTAGTGTTTACTTATTCCCATTTAAAAAAATCCATGCTGTAGGATATCATGTGAGTGCTCTAAATGCCATTGACAAGAATTTAAAAGCACAATTAAAAAGTTTCATCCAAAAAAACCCACCAGCAGCAGAACTTTTCATATCTGTTCAAACTTCCAGCTAGATTAATTCCTCTCTCTTAGGCATGCTTTGAACTTTCACCGAATTAGTCCACCAAACTGCCCAATAATTTCTGAGCATGTTTTGCTTTCTCCCTGTCTCATAGTAATTTAGAATTCTTCAAGCAAAAAGAGGTCTTTGCTCTGTTAGCAGAATATGAGTCTGTTTAGGTACCCAGTCACAAGGAAAAGGGAGTTAAATTCATCTATTGGTTTTGCAGCCTCCAAACTTCCTCCAGCTCTTCAGACAAAGATAATCATTTTGACACATGATTTCAAGAACTTGTTTTATACCTTGACCAAAAGAGATCTCCAGGTTAAGTGTGATCTTTTATCTACTTAAATCTGTTTTCTAAACTGGCATTGGAACTGTTTATCATATCAAGGTAGGCTCTCTGAGTGGGATTCAGCTGGATGGATGTCTAGTGCCATTTTAGATGCCTTAGGGTTTTACACCTAGTTGTTGTTCTAGGCACTTCAGGTTCTTCTGTCATGACTCCTATTTGGTAGCTAAACCAACACCAGAAGTCTGTATTTAGATACCTGCATGATTCATTCTGTCCTTTCCTCTAACATCATCTTCAGAGATGTTTGAACATCACTGTGAAGCTATTTTAACCCTGTATCTCTGTATGGCTGGTCTTGTTCTTCACCGTTCAGTATTGATCCACTTTATTTTCAGCATGTATCTCTGTGAAGGGTAAAAACCTGATTAGAGTTCTCAGTGGAACTCTAACTGGAGAATGGTTACAATTTCCTTCCCTTATAAAATATATTCTTCTTAACCATATTAAAGCACAGGAGGCCCTTCTTTAAATAAGTTATTTATTATTAAACATCATGAAATATATTAAAAATAACTTTTTAATATAAGAGGCTTGGAAGAATCATAGTTTACCATCTACCTAAATATATGATGAATATTTCTGTAAGTTTCTACAGAAATTTATTTTCTGGTACCTCAATTATTCTTCCGAATTACATCTCCTGCTTCTAGAGAAGTATCACCTAAAATGAAGAAATCAAAGATAGTGGCTTAATTTTATATTGCAGTTTTTTCCAGACTATTTTCTAATTTATTAGAAATACATTCCTAAAATTTATAAAGACTGAGAACAACAGCAACATCATCAAACAGTATTCAGATAACCTCATGGCCTCAAGACCAGCTTTATTTAACAGTATTTTTCCACAACAGCAGATCAATTTATTCTTAAATGAAGAATGGATAGACATTACACAGCGTAGAGTGGCAGAACAATGTAACTACTTGCATGCCTCTACTTTCTAGTTGTGAAGAATTATTTGCAAAGTTAAATTCAACATGTGAAAGTAAGGCTATTTTCTCCAGTAATTGGGGTTAGAATGGACCCTGCAGACAGAAGTTAAATCAAGCTGCTGTTTTGCTGCAGCCAAAGACACAAACAGCATGTATTGGAATGAGCAGGCCTTTGGCATCACCACCTGACTCAAAGAAAATGGAGTGTTTGCATTTCCAGAAATGCATAAATCATCCTTGCAACACCTGCACGAAAGTGAAGGCATATTTAAATGTACACCAATATTTATGATGTAACATCATCTATAACAAACTACTTTCACAACTCATACTTTCCAAGAAAAATTTAAACATTTTCTTACATATTCCTGCCCAAAATAATCTGTAAGATGCTTGCATGTTTTCAATATATCTAGATTAAATCACCATTTGTCCACACATATAGAAAATTTCAGATCAAGCTTCAATATAGCCTGGGTAGTAAGTAAGTTTTATGTGGTGCTGACCCATCAATATATATTAATAATTCAAAATGGCAATTTTATGTTCTTGTTATGGGGAAAAAAAAAGTTGAAGTTGTAAGGAGAAAAATATTGTTAAACAGAAATGCAATTTAGTATAAGAATATACGTTGAAAGAAGAAAGAAAATGTAATTTCTAGGCTCATATCCAAAAGGCACTATAAACACATAAGTAGAGTGAGACTATACATATGCTGGCAACTATACATATGTTTTAATACCTTGTCTAATTGGCAACCTCCATTATTTAATGCTCACATCTTCAAAATGGTATCTCTGCACGTACAAAATCCATTCACTCATTTTTGTTGCAATAGCAAATAATGCAAATTTATAGTCACATGTGACTTTGTGAGAGTATTGATCACGTCCTTAATTAGCTGCATCTATGCTCTGCAGAATAAGGATCAAATATGAATAAATATATATAGAGAGACAGCAAGGTAGTCAGGTAATTTCCCTCTTTCAGCCACCCACCCACCCATCTTTTTGAAGGGGATGTGGATGATGAGGTGATGATGATGAACACAAACCCTACACTTGCCCTGAGGATTTACAAACTCAACAGTGGAAGTGAATAGGACACAAGTCATTGGTCCATACAATATATTCACTCCTGCAAAACAGCGAAACTGCTATTTCTTATGCACAATTCTAGATTCTAGAGGAACTGCCACATACCCATTTCACTGAATCATAGAATCACAGAATGAATCATAGAATGTTAAAGGGTTGTAAATGGCCTTGAAGATCATCTAGCCCCAGCACTCCCTGCTGTAGACAGGGACACCTTCCACTAGACCAGACTGCTCAAGTTCTTTTCCAACATGGCTTTTAACAGTGACAGAATTGGGGCACCCACATCTCTGGGCAACCTGTTCCCAGAGGGGTGTCTGACCACCCTCAAAGTAAAACACATCTTCCTAAAGCTAACCTAAATATCCCCTCTTTCAATACACCAGAACTGTATGCAGTACTTCAAGTGGGGTTTCACAAGAACACCTGGTCTCTTCCTCAAAGCAATGCTTCAGATATTGGGTCAAAGTAGATTAAGTTCAGCAAAACATCTGTTGCATAGTGGTGGCTCATAGAGGTGAAAACATTCTCTTTTCTCTGTTGTAAAGTAATACTCAACATATGAGAGAAACATGGAAGAAACAGAGAGGAGAGCAACAGAGAAAATCAGTGAGCCATGAGGAAGAGAAGACAAGCTATGAGAGAAACTGAAGCCACCTCACTCCAGATCAGGCATGGATTTGGGGGTCCTTACTGACAAAGAGGCAGGCAGCATTTTTAAAATGAGATTTTTACCATAATCCCCTGAAAATTCATTATAATTACCCAGTTATGGTGGGATTGATCTAAACACATCTGTCTACAGTGAGAATGACAGTGTGTGACAGAGCACTGTGAGCAGCAATCACAGTCAGTTAGGTGCACTATTCACCTAATTCTAAAATAAGTGCCTACACTTGGAAGATGAATCTCATCTCTAACTCTGTTGACTGTGTTGGTGTTCCCAGTTACAATTGTCATCAAGACAGCTGGTTCAAACTAGAAGTCTGTGTCCCAGCTCCACATTTAGTCAGATGACTGCCAAACCTGACTCCACTGGATCCAGATCATTTTTGAGGTTGAGCAGTAGAGCAAGTCAGGGAAAAATCCGCAGTTAAAAATACAGTCAGAAAATTTCAGCAGGAAACAGAAGACAGTCTTAGCTGTCTGCACAGAATGAAGATGCCCAAATAGGTAGGAACTTTTGGAGGCCACAGAACATCTTGCACTAATCCATAGACTACATTTCATGGGTTTTAACATGCTAAATAAACACTATGTCATTTTCAAACTTGAATAATATTAGAAATAAATTTAGATTTTTCTCCTGAACATTCATTGTCTTGGTGCTTTAAGTACATTTCCTAAATTTAGACTTTGCCATAGATGTTTGTGTTTATTAAGTGTTTTAAAGAATACTGTTAGTGCTGAGTAAAGAACTATCTTCATGATAACCTAAATATCAGAGTCATAATCTTTTCTCCTTCTGCTCCCACTTCTGGTCAGTTTGGGGAGTGATTCACTTTACATTGTGATGCTGCCTCATGCTGAAATCTCACCATCCTTTACTCACATTGAATCAGTTAATTCCTGCTCCTATGGGAGACATATGTTCCCTCAGCCTTTGCGTTCACACTTGCAGAGTTACCGGCTGCTTGTTTCTTCTCTAACATTAAAAAAATGTATCATTTCAGTTAAACTGTAATTGCAACATTATTCCAAGATCTTAAAATCATTAAAATATTAATAAAATTGTTACAGAAAATGATGAGGAAGGAAAAGGACAAGACAGATTTGTAGCAAGGCACAAAACTGCTGAATTTTAATCCAGGATATAAAAACCCTTTTAGACTGGAACTCACTACGCTAAACAAGTCTCAGCAGACAAGAAGAATATGTGGATATATATGGATATAGAAGGTTATATCTGTGCTGAGACAAAGTGAATAAAATCTTTCATGGTCACATGTACCCTTTCATTTCTCCAGTCATCCAAAAATAGTGATTTTAATGCTACTGGTTTAAATTATCACCAGAAAATCAGATGAAGA
Source organism: Pyrgilauda ruficollis (assembly GCF_017590135.1). NCBI lineage: Eukaryota > Metazoa > Chordata > Aves > Passeriformes > Passeridae > Pyrgilauda > Pyrgilauda ruficollis. The sequence goes on along the minus strand of NW_024523822.1, from coordinate 12,269,106 downwards.
AGCAGATCAGTTGTTAAAAAGTGACAATATTTCTCAAAGATTGAAAAGCAATGCAATTTAAATAGTCTTCATACACTTTGTATTTCAAAACTTCAGAAGAAAGGCAGAAAACTCAGTCTCCAGTTTTACCATGTTTTATTACTGTCTGATGCTCAGGTAGCAAAAAGGGTGATTGAAATGTAAATGGACAGATAGCTAAAGTCCTATGTGCCCCAAAACAGAGTGATGCTCCTCTCCCTCTTTCCTCCTCTAAAGTCATCATCATTTTATTAGGTGGAAAGAATCCCTCACTCAAAATACACAGAATCGTATCTTTATCTACTTGTCATTTTCCTTTCTTGTTATCTTTTCTTAAAGGAAATAGAATTTTTCTAAATTAATAAAATTAATAAATGAATAAAACTAATCATAAATGTTTTAAATATTTTTTTCGTAGTCTGATTTCATTTTTGTATACCCATGTTAGAAGCTTTTTATTAATCATTTGGAAGTATAACCATGGGTATTTTTTCCCTGCAGGATTATGTCTTTGAACATGAAGAAACTGCTAGTCCCTCTGTTAATTTTTCATTTTCCACATTAATTAAAAACTTGTCCAGATGGCACTGCACAAATATCTTCCATGCAGATTTCTGGCTTTGAGATGCAGCTACCCACCTCAAGAAACATCATTTCCGTCTGCTCGGGAAAATAACTCTCCATGGTTCATTTTATGTATAATATTGTGCGGGGGAGAGTGTGTCACTTGGAGTAAAAGGAGTGGAAATTCATTTCCAAATCTCCCACTCTCCATGAAAAACTCCTCATAGCTATTTGTGAGTACCTTTGTGTGTATACATGCCTGGATGCCTCAGAAGTAAGATTAACCAAAGAACTCCTATTACCTCAATATAATGCTTACGTATAATTCTCAGCCAGGTGGTTAATAAGAACAGAAACCAGTAGCATCAATGCATTTGACATCTCTTGAAGCAAATTATTAAACCAAGCTTAATCCCCACTCAAGGAGTGCCAGAAAACCACATGCCCCCATTAGGTCTGACCTACTCACTCATGAGGCCTCTGAGAAAATGTACAAACAAATAAATCTTTATTCAAGGAAAGACAAAACAGTAACACATTTAGCATGCAGTAAGAACAAATCCCCCTTCTTTGCTCATTCACCACTCGATGCCTGTTGTCCAGGAGAAGCTCTCTATCTGCAGGGATCTCTTTGCACCCACAAGCTGCCTTCTCAGCCTGATCAACCCCTAGGGACTCCCCCAGGGGTGCCTGGATCACTACAGCACTTTTCTAGGCTCCTCCACACCAACACTCCTGTTCTGACTCCATTCAAGGAGGTTTCACACCAAGGCATTTCTCACCTGACACTCAGCTACGTGACCTGTCTCACACTGAAATAAATCCCATTGCAATGGAGAGAGCATTCAGAGCCCTGTAATGAGGACCTGTTTGCTCAGGAACCAGCTCTTTGCCACAAGTTAGAAATGATCTTCCTCTTTTCATGAGCCAACCTTCCTGCAAAACCCAACTGGTTTGTGCTGGCTCCCCAGACACTGCCAGAGGAAGACTTGGTAATTAGCCAATGCGAACTAAGGTCTCTATCGTTTTGCTTTCTGCTTTTCACCAACTGTGGGATAGAGACATCTTTGTTTTCCTGAATGGATAGATAGATGTGTGTATGTATTTATTACAAAAAATATTGATTTCCCATAAATAATGTATTAGGAGCTCTTCAACTGCTCAAGTAAGTGCCTGTCTTTTTTTCATACTGTGCCCGCAGTCCTGCCTGCATGTCGCAGATTTTACTATCATTGCAGTTCTGTTGCATGCATAACATAGTAACCAGATAAAAATGACTCTGATGTGTCAAGAACAGAAAAGTGTAAAACATTTTCTTTAGCAGCATGTGACTCTCTAAGACTTCTGTTTGTGAGGGAGGCAACACAGTGTGCTGTCACCATTTGAATATATGGCTTCAAAACCCACTGCAATTAAAAGCTTTCAGAGAGCTGGTTTAATATAGAGCATGACATCATATTTCCTTCCATGCCTCCGAACTAAAATAAAACCAAAACCATCAGGTCAGGTTTTATTTTTCACTATTGATTCCAGATACCCCTCTTAAGCTCAGCCTTCAGAAGACTGTTCCTTCTTCTTTCAAGGCAATCAAGGAGGACAACAAGTAGAACCTCCTTAGGAATATGAACAGTGCCTACATGACGAGAAAAAGAATATTAAAAGCCTTAACCATATCTGATGAATTAAATGTTTATTGCTCTGTGGGTGTTTGGTCTGCAATGCCTGCCCCAGACATCAATAGAGGTCTTGTTTAAAAACCTCTACTTGCATGCTCAAAATTCAAGGGACAGGCTGGACTTTAAAGGTTTGACTGTTTAAAAATATCAAATATTTTTCCTTCCAGTTTCAGTCTGATCACACTCCCTTGGAAAGTAAACAGGATCAAATCACTGGGTGTCAGAGAGAAAAATGCTTAGATGGTCTAGCTCATTCACATGGCCCTGTAGAAGGATTGCTTCTTGCAGTTTATTTTGTAGCACTTCGTTCACTGTTTTTCAGTATTGTAGAAGAAATGTTGCCCTTGGAAGAGTCTGGCAGACATGTCAGGGCCTGTATTACTGTGATTAGTCTTACCTTTCCCATTTGGTTTATCTACCCCAGGTTTTAGTGTGTTGTATTCCACCAGGGTTTTTACATCTCCTTGCAGACACTGTTCTAGAAGGAACCTCAACATTATTAGATGAGAAAGGACAGTAAGAAATCCTGGCCTGTTTAAAGCTGACTGCAAAAATGCTATAGTCATTGTGATGGGGCCAGGACTAGACACATGGGCAAGGCTTTCCTCCACATATAATTCAGCATGACACTCAGCTTAAGGGACTGTGGAAGAGGAAGAGAAGGAGGAGAGCTCTGCCTTGAACTTTCTCAAATACGGGCTGCTATGGCTGCTAATTTAGATACAAATATTACCACAAGCAACCTGCATGGACCCTAGCTCTGCTTCAAAACCCCACTGATACACCTTCCTGGCATACCTCTGATGCTATGATTTATGAGGTTAAAATAGTTCTCCCTCTAGGTATGCAAAAAAGAACTGAGTTCCCTCCTAAGTCACTGCTTGCCCTTTGGCTAAAACAGGTAGAATGAGGAACAAGGCTCAAGGCCCAATTCTTTCATCTTAATTTTGGTGCCTTGATTTTGGTTCTGTGTTGGCTGGATTGTTAACAAATTGCACAAGTTTCCTGTGTTTCAGCTTCTTTGCCTTTAAAATAGGAATACTGATTTCAGCTTTTTAATGTACATTATAGTATATAGACATAACGCACTACCAAGAGAAGTAGGGTTTACTATGCTTTTACATTTAATCTTTTTAATACAGGTAAATTCCATAAATTATCAGAATTACCTCTCTAATGTGAACACATCTTTGATGTTTCTGTTGAAGGAACTCTTTAACGCATGCTGATAATATAGAATCCCTGTGTACTATTCCTGATAATTTATATAAAACCTCATTCTGTCACCAGCAATATATATATTACTGAAGACTGTGTGTCCTTGCCTTGTCAGAAACTGCAGCCTTCACTTTCTTCTTTCACCCATAGTTTTATGTGTACTGCAACAGCTAAGAGTAATTTTTGTTTCCAGATTCAGTATAACTTCAGTATAACCCTCACCCCAACTTTATGGGTCAAACTATTATTTCCTCATATTATGATGCAGTCCGCTTTTATTTCTGCACTATTCTCTAAGCTGTAAATCCCTTGCTTAAAATCTCCTTGGTGATTTCTTTATTTCTCTCCTAAGCAGCCTCTGATTTTCACCCGGGCTTCCCTCCAGGGTAGTCTATTATCTCACTTTCCCTTTAAATTCCTTTGTTCTATAACTAGTGTTTTTAGGTCTTTTTGTGCAGAATAACAGGTGGACTACATCTCCCAGATCTAATGTGTGATTATTGGAGGTGATTCTGTCTTTCCATGCAAGTGTGTAGGAAAGTGAAGAGAATAACCATCCAGGAAAACACCTGAAAAAGGCAATGACAGGAATCAGTCATGTGCATGACACTTGGCACTCAGCAGCCACAGAGGGTTCAGGGCTGTAGTCTTCAATTTGTGGGCTGACCTAGGGAGAAACATGTCCTTTATGTCTCAGGTATAACCACGGTGGGAAGTGAATGGCTGTCACAACATGGTGACAGCAAAGTGCTGGTACTTCCCCATCAGTGGGCAGATACCTGTGGGGACATGTGGCAACCTCAAGCCCACAGCAAGGAGGAGCTGTTTGGGATCTGTCAAGGCTCCTTCAGATCACACAGCTCAGTACTCAGCGTTCTGGGGGCACACAGGGAGGCAAAGGTGTCTCCTGCACCCCAGTGTCCAAAGCTTAGGCACTCACAGTGGCATCCCGGTACCTGGCACTCAGCAGTCAGTCTGCCCTGGGCACAGCAGGGCCAGCTTGGCCATGTCCCACTGAGCACCCTGAGCCCAGTCTGCTGAGACAGAGCTGTGAGAGTCAGCAGGACACTAGAACGACCAAGGCACAGTCAGGGATAGGCCTGTTGGCACAGGGGTGCTCAGGTGCTTGGGGATTCAAAAGGGAAAACAGCTGAGTACAAGCGCCTGAAGGGGGAGAGCAGGGAGGCTGGTCAGGATCAACAGTAAAACCTGTGCTAGTGGGGCTGGTCAGGTTGCCAGCTTGAGTCACTGGTGTGGGCATAGCAGCTGGGAAACAGCAGCCCTGGGACATCCAGACCTGGCCCTTTCCCTCCTGGTGAGTGAAGGCCAGTAAAGGCTCCACAGGTGCTGTGCCAGAAGCAGACTTCAGCCTGACAGCTCATTAATTCCTACCTGTCCCTCACTAGCTCCTGAGTGGGGCTACAACTACTGTGTCTTCCAAATGGTCAACAGGCCCTTTGCTCCTCCAGATGATCCTCCGCTCTAAGGCCAAGATTGACTTTTTTTGTTTATCCTCAGCAGCTCTATTTACCCAATCCATGATTTCATGTGTACAGACATGAGAAACATAGGGCTTTTTCAAGGATTTAATCTACTTGTGGCAATTCTGGAACATCACATCACACATCTATGGTTTCTTGTATCTCTGTAAAATTATTTACTTATTTTGTCTTTTATTAATGCACAATGGATGTGCATTAGTGAATCAACCAAAGCAGAATTGCTTTCCTGTCTACTTTTGCTTTATTAATCTGTGGCATTTATTGATCTGTGACAGCAATGTGTTTTGAACACACAGATATGGTGAATTTTTATTTTTATAGTGAGTTGTCCAAATATTTGCTTGCTAGCCTCAGAATACTTATATTGTCTAAGCCAAAAAAAGAATTGTATCACTTTTTTCTTCTGCAATTTACATATAAACTTAGCCTTGCCTCTTCATTCCCATCTATTACCTTTGTTATTTTTCACAGACCAGTACACAGGTCCATATATTTCTCTAATAGGTTTTAAATTTTTCTTCAGCCCCATGTTATTGGCTCCCTAGCCAATTTACTTTACTCAACAGTATGATTTATTCAAGTGGAAATGGGAAGTTTATGCAATATTCTCTCTAGACTTCTCTGAATGTATTATTCTCTGAGCCACACTGGCTGGAGTGCCCCTTTATTTCAGAAGCTCTGCAGTCTTGCAACACTTGCACAAGGACCACTGGAAATCCAAGGTCCTGTGACTGTGCAAGGCAATGAATTGAAGATTCTGTGAAAACGAGATCATTGAAGAACTCTGTATACATGTTATAAGACAGAGAGGAAAAAAAAAGAATAAAAATGTTTGGAGGAATGCTTCACTGAGTATCCCATATAACACTGGAAAACACCCTGAACTGGTGATAGCAAGTAGAATATCCCAAAACCCATCCTCTAGTAGATCATTCAGAAAACTTGTTCCAGTTTTGCCTGGTTCCTATAAAGCCTTCAGGTCTGGTCAGGCCCTCAGTGAGGCTTCAAACATAAAGTGTGAAATAACCTTTAGTTCCTCACAAGCCTCCTTACAGTTTTATGGTGACCATAGGTTACTGAGAATGGGAAGAAACCATATACATCTAGTTCACATACTCATTTCTAGCTGGGCCAACTTGAAGAGAGCTTACAGGATGCTCCAGAGCATGGCTGAAATTTAATTGCATGTATGTCAACTGAGACACCTTTATCAGCTGACTGTCAGATTCCATATTATCACTGTGTTGCTACCATAGCCCTGCTCAGTGTCTGAAAGGGCTGTATTATGTGGTAGGCTAGAGCAGAGAGAACAAGGCTCATCCACCCTGACAGTCTACTCCAGTCTTTTATTCCTGTCCCATTGTGTGTCCATCACTCTCGCTTTTAGCTCTACGTAGCCACTTTTCTCCCTGTGACAAATATTCTTACTCCCGCCCGTACTTGATTAATCTTTTCACCAGCTGTACTTGTGTTTGCAGAGTATGCGTTGCTATGCATTCATTTCACCACCTCCACACCTCAAAGCATTGGCAACAATCACATTTGTTACAAGAAAATGCTGTTAACTCATTGCATCCAAAGTGAAGAAAATGAAATGTCAGTAATATGAATTGTGACTAGACAGTGATTTCACTCTAAGAGTGAATTGCACTAGGCAAATGAGACACGCATGGGATGGCACATAAGAATAGACAACACTTGGCTTGACAGAGTTGTGGTTCCCTCTGTTTGCTCCATAGTTTGTGGGACTGCAATTATCAGCAACAAATTAATACACTTGCCCAACACACACTGGCACAAAACAGGGAGGAGAGTGGGCGGCAGAGCAGCAAGATGTTTGTGTGGTTAAATAACGAGAAACTAAGGCTCTGGTAAGTGCTCAAGAGTACATGCTGTAGCTCCCGCGTTTTGAAGGAACGACAACATGGCCATTTGTTGTGTGCAGACAATTTCCTGCCTTTCTATCAGCTGTTAGAAGGACAATGCCCACCCAAGGACTTGGTAGGCTGTGCCAGGGCCCAGGAAAGGTGTTCGCACTCTTCCAGGTTGCATTGCCAGGGCTGAGCACCATATTTTTTCCTGTCAATCATTTAATTAAGATTCGTCTATTGGATGCAGCAGGTGCAGCTTGCAGTGTCAGTGCCCAACATCTGTATATTCCTATCCTGCTAATTCCCAAATGAAAATGTACAAGAGACTTAAAGAGAGTTTGTTTCTGTCTTTACTTTTACTTGAAACTATTTGAACAATTTACAGATAGGCTTTTTTTGTTTCTTTGATTAGGTTTTATTTGCTCCTTTATATTTACCTCAAAGAGAGCACTGTTATTAAAAAGCTCCAAGGACAGCCTGCACCATTTTCCCAACTCCATAATTTTCTCCCTACAATTTTTCTTCAAAGGGTGAATAATACACTATTCATGCATTAAAACTGCACTTTGCTAATGGGAACAGGGGCTGGAGCTGCTTTGAAATTATATCCAAAGCACCCCAGAGCACTGAACAATCTGTGTGACGGGCACTGAGTGCTCTACTGTTGCCATGTCCCGGCAAGTAATTTTGACATTCATGGAAGTTATTCCCACTAAGATTTGAATCTTCTGTGCTGGGTGTTTTGGGTCTCAGCAGGACAGGTCTTCAAAACTGATTTGCCTAATGCATTGCTTCAGAACTGGCAAAGAGTCCTTACAGAGAATGACCTTGCTCTCTGATGTTAGGCCAACTCCTTCAGACAGTCTGTGTTTGTCTCTGGTTCCTCCCCAGCTCACTTTTCATCTTGAGCCTCTGCTTTCCTGCCCAACAGCCATGCAGGCAGGTGCTGCTCACTTCTAATTCCTGTGTGTACCCACATTTCAGCTCCGTGACAAAGGTGCCTCTGCCCATGCTTGCTTTTTGTCTCCCCAGAGCCCAGTCTCTCCACAACAGCACAGAATTCAGCTCTGATAAACCTTCCATTCAGACTACTCCACACTTTATTTTCATATTCTAGTTTATCACTAACACTGGCAAAGGAAACGCATTGGCAAGAAAACGCAGTGAAGGTTCATACTGAAAATGAAACGGTCATTCATTTATTATGTATTTTTTGGCAACAGTCTTTTTTTTAATAGTTATTTATGCCGGCCAGAGGAAGTGCGTGGACAATCTGCCAGCACGGGTGAGCTCCTGAGATTTTCCAGTACATCTTACACAGAGAGTACGTCCCTTGACGTGTCGCTCCAGCAGTTCTGGGATCACCTGAGAATCTGATTTTATCTTTCCCTGGAGTAAGTCGTGAGCTCCCAGGACTATGGAAAACAACTCCGGGTGATGACTGAGCTAGACGCACGCATAAGGCTGCAGGGACGCTCCTGTCCGTCCCCTAGCCAGGATCGGGCACTCGGAGGGGCTCTCCGGTGGCTGCAGCCCTGCCAGCGCGACCCGCAGCCAGCGGCCGAGCCCCGGGGACCGCGGGGCGGGCGCGGCTCCGGGCGCTGCCGCAGCAGCGCCGCCGCCCGCGGACTACAGCTCCCGGCGTGCCGAGCCCTAGGCCTAACCCTCGGCCTAGGCATGAAATCAGTCTAGGGCTAGGGCTGGTCCCAGGGAAAAAGGTGTGAAGGAAGGCATGTTGTGGCAGTTTTGGGCCGGGCCGGGCCGGGCCGGGCCGGGCCGGGCCGCCCGGGGTCGCTGGGAGCAGCGCGGGCGGGGGCGCGGCCGGTGGCGGAGGCGGGCGGGAGGAAGGTGAGTGTGTCCGTGTGTCCGTGTGTCCATGCGTGCGTGCGGGGACCGGCGCCGCGCCGGGCAGGTGAGAGCCCCGCGGGCAGGAGGAGGAGCAGCGGGAGGAGGAGGAGCAGGAGCAGGAGGAGGCGGCGTGCTCCTGCCCGCCGGGGATGCGTGTGTGCCTGTGCGTGTCTGCGCGCCGCTCACCTCGGTATCGCTCGGGTCACTCGGTGGCGGGTGGATCCAGCTACTCCCGGCGCCGGCGGGAATCGCTTTTCCCAGCGCGGCCGGTTCTCGCTGAGGTCCCGAGAAGAGCGTGAGTGAGCAGCGGCTGTGAGCGATCACGTATGTGCTATAGACGCACATGTGTTTCCTACGCATGCAACACATTTGTCGGGCTGCGGGCTTCGCCCCGTGACACCGGGCGGCCTCGAGGGGGATGGGGCCCAGGCGAAGGGGGTAATGACGAATTAATTGCAGATGAGAAGTAATATCCGTCTTTGAGTCATCAGTCTTCGAGGCATAATTTCATTCCAAAAGCTCTTAGATGAATGGTAGATCTTATATAGGAAAGCACTGCTTTTCCCATAGGATTATCAGATTTCCACCGGAGAATACAGATCCTGGATTATTGAGCTACATGGGATTTGTGTGTTTCTTTCTAATTAGTCTGTGAATCTGAGTGTAAAATTCTTTATTTGGAAGGGGGGGATGGGAGTTACGTGCTTCTAAAAGAACAGACATTTATTTTCTCTGACATTTTACACAGTTTTTCTGGTTATCCCGTGCTTTCTGCATACTGCCTTAATTGGATAGTGGTGTCAAAGGTTGATTAGATTCCCTAATAGATTTTGGATCTGCAAGAGGATTGCAGTTTTAAATGCGTGGTTAAAACAATCATGTTTGCCATCTCCCCTCAAACAGTTGAGAGGAGGGCTGATGTATTACATTTGCGTTATCTTCCCTTTGGTTTATTAATGTATCATTGTGAGGTTGTCGGGTTCGGTTTTGTTGTTGTTGTTTTTTCCCCCTCTGCTGTTTCATTTGCAGACCGAAAAGAAATGAATGTCAGAGAGGATTTGTTTAATCATTTAACAGCTGACACAAACCATGTCCCTAACAAAACGTTGGTGAAAAAGTGGTGAAGAAGATTTCTGGGATACAGCAGCGCCAGTACTGTGAAGCTGCTTCTGCAGGTCAGGAGCAGCATTTGCTGGAGGATGCCATAGCCCAGGAGGTGACGCTCGTGAGGACGAGGTCGATGGCTTGCATGGAGCTTCTCTACCTGGCCGAGGAGAGCAGACAGGTGCCCCTGGTCACCGCTACTGGCTGGAGCCTGCCTCCCCATCCCTACGAGCAGCAGCAGTGTGAGGGGGGTGAGGTGGACCCCAGAGCAGCCACTGCTGTGGCAGCCCTGCACTGTGAACGGCACTGCAAGCCCTTGCAGAGGGGTCGTGTGGCTGAGCCCCCCCTGGCACCCCAGCCCTCCTCCCTGGGCAGCTCGCCCCAGGAGCACCCTGCCCTCTCCAGCACGTCCCAGCCCTGCCACCCAGCCGAGTGCTTGCCTGGGGAAGAGGATGGAGGGAAGAAGAAAGCCTGCTGCTGTGCCCAGGAACTTGAGACATCGTTCACCTATGTGGATGAAAATGTAAATCTGGAGCATGCAAGAAGTCCCCCCAGTCCTACAGGTGGCCAGGATGCTCCTCTGCAGCATCATTCCTGCAGGGAGCTGCCACCTGAATGGGCGCACGATTCTCCTTCCTTGGTCTCCGAGGAGGATGATGCTGCCTCGGAGGCAGCAGCTGGGAAATCTGTTGACTATGGATTCATTAGTGCCATTTTGTTCCTGGTTAGTGGCATTTTGCTGGTGATAATTTCCTACGTGGTACCCAGAGATGTGACTGTGGATCCCAACACTGTGGCTGCCCGGGAGATGGAGAGGCTGGAGATCGAGAGCGCAAGGATCGGTGCTCACTTGGACCGCTGTGTTATCGCTGGGCTGTGTCTCTTAACCCTGGGGGGCGTGGTGCTCTCCAGCCTGCTGATGATGTCCATGTGGAAAGGGGAGCTGTACCGGAGGAGCAGGTTTGCATCCTCCAAGGAGTCTGCCAAGCTGTATGGATCTTTCAATTTTAGAATGAAGTCTGGAGCAAATGATAATATGCTCGAGCTGTCGTTAGTTGAGGAAGATGTGCTTGCCATAGATAATTAGTGTGGTCATGATTTTTAAGGCAGCATTTCTACAGGAAAATATGTTTCATTAAAGAAAGCAGATGCAGCTAAAGATAGCTGGTGATGCAGTTTATTTGTCTGACAAGAATGGTGTTATCTTAAGCGCTATAATCAAATGTTTGCAATATATGAGTACTTGTTGTAAAGGGGAACTGTGCCAGATGAAATGCAAATGATATAAAATAATGAAAACCACTGAATAAAAAGAGACTTATGATAAGTAGGTTCCTCAGATACTTGTTTATCCTAATATAAAACATTCCATTGGTGTCTTGCCTATATAATTTTCTTATTACTCCCATATAGAACAAGAATGACCTTGACACTTTGGAAGCTTTTAGTTTTTGAAGCCTGCAGGATTATTTACATTCTACTTGACAGAATATTAAGAAGCAGGACCAATAATCAAATAGCAGGGCTAATACTTCATTAAGAGATGCTTTTTTATTCTTTAATTTTAAGTAGATCCCTTCTCTTCAATTAAGTGACAGCTATGGGAAGAAAGAACACCACTTGGTCATGGCTGGACACAAACCTCCCATATTTTCAAACAATTGTACAATTAGTGATGATTATTTAAAATATGAAATAAGAGGCAAAGGGCAGGAAACCATATGGCTCATGGTGCTGGTAGGAGACAAAAGGCTCTTTCAGCTTGAGGTCAGTGGCTCCATTTCAGTTCAGATTAGCAATGATTGATAGTCATTAACTTCTGATAGCTATAGTCACCCATATAAAAGAAGTTTAGTTCCTGGTGGACAGATGTCTTTGTATGAAAACTGCCATAACATGAATTAACAGACCTCTTGTTTGGAGTCTCAAAAGACCCAAAGACTGAAAAAGCATAGGGATGCTGAGACTGGACACTTCTTCAGTACACATGCCAGAAGAAATTCAAGCTCAGCTGCAGGGCTTTGCTTATACTGGGGCTGTCTGCATCTTATTAGTCTTTTTTGAAACTTCAGGTTTATGTCACTAGGCTCTCAACCTTCTCACAACCAGCAAGGAAAGGTCAGGAAGGAGCTCTCTGAGGCTCATTCAATAAAACCCAATTTATTTGTAAAGAATAAATCCTCAGGAAATACAGAGGTTAAGTATCAGGCAGTTTACTGGCTGACAAGAGACTCACTTAACGTAGGGGATGATCAAGGGTACATGTTGCTATTAATCTCAGTTCTGTGGCACTGTAGCCAAAAACCTGTACCACTCATGCTATTTGCTTTATTACCAGCCAGTTTCTGGGGAGCATTAATGTGTTCTTGCAGTGCTGGGAAAACCAACAAAAATTGTTCAGTGCACCGCTGTCAGTTCTTACTGAGCAATGGTTAATACATATATATATATATGTATAGATATATATGTGTATATATATATGTCTTGTTAATATGTATATGTCTGTTATATGTGTATGTGTCCCTGGCAAAGCCAAACATGGGTGAAGAGCTCTGTCTGCAGTCTCTGACTGCAGTTTTAGAAGAAACATGCTTCACTATGACAGTCTTCTCAGTTGTGAGTTAACTCTAAAATATCAGGAATATGCATTATTATTTTTCCTGTGACACACAGGAGAAGAGTTTTCTTGGGAAGGTGGTAGGAGGAGATTTCCTTTATACTCCCTTTACTCAGTAATATGTGGCAGCACAAAGTCCAGAATAACAAAGTGGATCGTGGAAACGTGGGTTCCTCACAGAGAGACCAAACACTATTTTGCCATTTGGTTCTTCATTCTGCTTCTCTGGCTGTTTTTGTCAGGAGACAAATGCAGCACCCAAGTCTGACTCAATTACTTCAGTCCCTTGTGCTTGCTGGCATGGGTGCCTGTGACCAATGGTCCAAGGAGCTGTCCTGCTCCAGGTTCATGCCTTTGGTTAGTAAATTCCATAGTGTGGTACCCGGGTTTTAACGCTGGCCCTGCAAAAGAGATCCTGCTTCACGTATTCTCTGCTCCAACTGCAGCTTTAGGTCAGTGTTACTGCATAATTAAATGAGCTGCCTTATTGGACGGTGCTGCTTCCCGGTAAATGATTCTCCCAGTTTATGTCATGATACACAGCATGTTTCACAGGCAGTAACTCAGCAGTGACCAGCATCTCCACAGTCGTCTTTGAAGAGCTTACATCCTTCTGGCTGTGTCATCAGAGATTCCTAATTGAATCTCTAGGATAAATATATGAAATGTCTTACATCTGGAAGTTACCTCAGCCTGTTGTGATCAGTACAAGTGAGGAAGGAACTAGCTTGAGAATCTGGCAGCAGAGCAGGAAAGTTCCTCTTTTGCTGGCCTTGGCCGGCAGGTGAGGTATGTGAACACAGCCTGCAGAGCTTGACATTTTTCTCAGGGTGGGGAGGTGGGAACAGTGCTTCCTCTTATCCTGCCCTGAGGATGGGAACAGGCTGGCCTTCCCAGGGGAAGCCATGCCAGGCAAGAGGGAAGATGTTGCTGAGCTAGGGTCAGCAAGGTGGTGTAGGGCAGGGTACTGATATCTCGGGGGATGAAAACCCTTTCGTCTGCCTGGGCCCTGTGTTCTCACCTATGTGGCAAAGCTCTAAAACTGAGGCTGGTGGTTTTGAGAGGTATTATTTTTATTTTTTAATTATACTTATGCATGAAATTGGAGTACATTCCATTACTGCAGAAAGATGTCAGCTTAAGCTGTACGGATCACAGATTTCTTGCAGGAACCATGACATGCCTTAATGCTGATTATTAGCACTAGAAAAAGGAGCGCTTCCCTGACTGTCAGTATGTTATTGTCAAGTGAGAAGTTTTCTGACACTTTTTAAAATGCCTGTCACAGATCATGAACCTGCAATACTTTAATGAACCCTGAGATTTTCCCTGAGCATTTTAAGGAAATATTAGTCAACCTAATAGTCTAAATGTACACTGCAGAAGTGTGAGGAGTAATAAAATTTAAACGACAGGACTAACAGAGTTTATTTATTTTTGTGTAAGTGTGTGCTGTGAAAGAGGTGAAGGAAGGCCTTCACAGCACAGAAATGTAACAGATAAAAATGCTCGGGACATTTCTCTGATCACTTTAGAAATTGCAGCATGATGTGAGTTAGTGGTGCAATATAAAACCTCTGGACTTTCAGGTTCTCGTGCTGTGAAACCAAACACAGACAGAAACCAAAGTGCTTGCTGTCTGGTGGCTGATGGTGGAAATGAATGTATGAGCTCACTGGCCGGTGGAGAGGCCTTCACAGCATTCCCCTCACATGAGATGGTACCAAAGGGCGAGGCCAAGGGACGTTTGTTGCCCCCTCATGCACCCTGGCAATTTGACTTCCCCTGCTCGAAATTTAAATGCTTTAAAGGTACAAAGGGGAGAAGAATTGGTGGTGGTTTTTTTCACTGCTTGGGCTAACGTTGTCACTTGATTCATTAGAGAGCTTTCTCCTTTTTTGGGCAACTAAATTTTGGCATATACTGAGTGGGTTTTAGGTGCCCTCTAAATATCCAGATTCTGAATATGATTTCCGAGTACCCTGGAAACAGAACAGGATTTGTTCCCTTAGTCAGTTAATTTCTAACCAGCCCCAGCTGCCAAATATGACACTTTCCCAGTTTCTACCTCATGACATGTCTGACGGCTGGGCCCAGCCCTGGTCTCTACCTTCCCACTGGGTGTGTTCGTGCTTCCCTGAACTGCGGGAAGGGAGGTGACAGCTGCCAGCGTCCGGCTCCCTGCTGCTCAGACAGCTCCCTGCTCACCCTGTTCTCAGTTCCCTTTTCTCGGTCAGAGGCTGTGGCTGAGGCTGGACATTGGGAGCTGCATGACATCTGCTGGGGATGCTCACCAGGACAGAGGCTGTCACCGCACCATCCCAGCCCGCGCGCTGCGGGTGCCCAGCGTGTCTCCCACCAGCCTCGCCTGCTCCTGCCATCCTGAAGCCAGCCCCGTGGCAGAAACGCCCAAGACTCTCCTAGGAAGCTACACTGGGTTGTTGCTGGGTTTTTATGTGTTTACAATTTTTTAGTCTTTGTAATTATTTTAAAAATCTGTCTGCAATGAGTATAGAGTTTACTGACTGAGAAAGCAGCTGGTTTAATTTTGTAAGACTCTCTCACAAGGGGGTGAAAGATCACAGTCCATCATGAGCTGTTCAGTAGTGCATTCGATGCCTTATTACAATCACAGCCGTGTTCTGTAAAGATTCAAAAATAAAAGTCTATGAATTTGAGCACTGTCATTGTGGGCCTCTTTGCTCCTTGCTGATTCCAGTGATTGGCTCTTCTCTCTGTGCCATGGGTGCAGTCCCCACTCCTCAGTGGCATGGAGCCCATGTAGGCAGCAGGGCCACCTGGCAGAGGCAGTGCTAGATTGAGCTGTGCCAGCACACCAAGCCCATCCCCAGCTCACCCATCCATCACAGCTCACACCTCCATCATGGCCCTGCTGCTCTTCCTTCCCAAACAGAAGTGCCAAGCAATGCAGTTTCAAAGCCTGCTGCACTCGTGTCCCACCCAACTCCACACAACCAGAACAAAAAAGAGAAAAAGCGGGTGGGAGCAGCCAGGGCTGTGTGAGCAGGCAGCTGGGGAGGTGCTGTGTCGGGGGGGGGGG